>NC_080381.1:53898364-53975963 GCF_014773155.1 Arachis stenosperma
CACTAGCAACCGGTCCGAAGTTACCATAGACCGGGCCATCATGATCCATAGCATCATGATTGGAGAAGAAATAGAAGTTCATGAGGTTATAGCCCAAGAACTCTACAAGGTGGCGGACAAGACCTCCACTTTGGCAAGGTTAGCCTTTCCTCATCTCATCTGTCACCTCTGTTATTCAGTTGGAGTTGACATAGAGGGAGATATCCCTATTGATGAGGACAAGCCCATCACCAAGAAAAGGATGGAGTACACAAGAGACCCCTCTCACCATGAGATCCCTGAGATTCCTCAAGGGATGCACTTTCCTCCACAAAATTATTGGGAGCAATTAAACACCTCCCTAGGAGAATTGAGTTCCAACATGGGACAACTAAGGGTGGAGCATCAAGAACACTCCATTCTCCTCCATGAAATTAGAAAAGACCAAAGAATCATGAGGGAGGAGCAACAAAGACAAGGAAGTGACATTGAGGAGCTCAAGCACTCCATAGGATCTTCAAGAGCAAGAAAGAGCCGCCATCACTAAGGTGGACCCGTTCCTTGATTTCCTTGTTCTTTATTCTTCTGTTTTTCGATTTTTGTGCTTATGGTTATCCATGTTTGTGTCTTGTGATCATTAGTGTCTTAGTGTCTATGCCTTAAAGTTATGAATGTCCTATGAATCCATCACCTTTCTTGAATAAAAACGTGCTTAATTGAAAAGGAAAGAATTGCATGAATTCTGAATTTTATAATAGTTTAATTATTTTGATGTGGTGGCAACACTTTTGTTCTCTGAATGTATGCTTGAACAGTGCATATGTCTTTTGAACTTGTGGTTCATGAATGTTGGCTCTTGAAAGAATGATGAAAAAGGAGACATGTTACTGAGGATCTGAAAAATCATTAAAAATGATTCTTGAAGCAAGAAAAAGCAGTGAATACAAAAAAAAAAAGAGAAAGAAGAAAAAAAAACCGAAAGGAAAAAAAAAAAAAAGAGAAGAGAAAGAAAGAAATAAAGTTGTGATCCAAGGCAAATAAGAGTGTGCTTAAGAACCCTGGACACCTCTAATTGGGGACTTTAGCAAAGCTGAGTCACAATCTGAAAAGGTTCACCCAATTATGTGTCTGTGGCATGTATGTATCCGGTGGTAATACTGGAAGACAGAGTGCTTTGGGCCACAGCCAAGACTCAATAAATAGCTATGTTCAAGAATCATCATACTTTACTAGGAGAATCAATAACACTATCTGGATTCTAAGTTCCTAAAGAAGCCAATCATTCTGAATTACAAGGGATAGAGTGAGATGCCAAAACTATTCAAAGACAAAAAGTTAAAAGCCCCGCTCATCTAATTAATACTGATCTTCATAGATGTTTTTGGAGTTCATTGCATATTCTCTTCCCTTTTATCTTATTTGATTTTCAGTTGCTTGGGGACAAGCAACAATTTAAGTTTGGTGTTGTGATGAGCAGATAATTTGTATGCTTTTTGGCATTGTTTTTAGTATATTTTTAGTATGATCTAGTTAGTTTTTAGTATATTTTTATTAGTTTTTAGTTAAAATTCACTTTTCTGGACTTTACTATGAGTTTGTGTGTTTTTCTGTGATTTCAGGTATTTTCTGGCTGAAATTGAGGGACCTGAGCAAAAATCTGATCCAGAGACTCAAAAGGACTGCAGATGCTGTTGGATTCTGACCTCCCTGCACTCGAAGTGGATTTTCTGGAGCTACAGAAGCCTAATTGGCGCGTTCTCAACGGCGTTGGAAAGTAGACATCCTGGGCTTTCCAGCAATATATAATAGTCCATACTTTGCCCAAGATTTGATGGCCCAAACCGGCGTTCAAAGTCACCTCAAGGAATTCCAGCGTTAAACGCCGGAACTGGCACCTAATTGGGAGTTAAACGCCCAAACTGGCACTAAAGCTGGCGTTTAACTCCAAGGAGAGTCTCTACACGAAATTTCTTCATTGCTCAGCCCCAGCACACACCAAGTGGGCCCGGAAGTGGATTTTTATGTCATTTACTCATCTATGTACTAGTTTTCTATAAGTAGGACCTTTTACTATTGTATTAGAGAGCCTTTTGATCATGTTTTTATGATTGAACCCTCTTTGGGAGGCTGGCCATTCGGCCATGCCTAGACCTTGTTCTTATGTATTTTCAACGGTGGAGTTTCTACACACCATAGATTAAGGTGTGGAGCTCTGCTGTACCTCGAGTATTAATGCAATTACTATTGTTCTTCCATTCAATTCCACTTGTTCTTTGTCCAAGATATCACTTGTTCTTCAACATGATGAAGGTGATGATTGACGCCCATCACCATTCTCACCCATGAACAAGGTGACTGACAACCATTCTTGTTCTACAAGCATCTGAGGCTTAGTGAATATCTCTTGGATTCCTGATTGCACGATGCATGGTTGATCGCCTGACAACCGAGTGCTCGCCTGACAAACGAGCCAGCCATTCCGTGAGATCAGAGTCTTCGTGGTATAGGCAAGAACTGATGGCGGCATTCAAGAGAATCCGGAAGGTCTAACCTTGTCTGTGGTATTCTGAGTAGGATTCAATGACTGAATGACTGTGACGTGCTTCAAACCTGTAACCTACTGGGCGTTAGTGACAGACGCAAAAGAGTGATTCTATTCCGGTAGGGGAGGGAACCAAACCGGTGATTGGCAGTACTGTGACAGAGTGCGTGCATTAGCTTTCACTGCGCGGATGGGAGGTAGCTGCTGACAACAGTGAAACCCTACACGAGCTTGCCATGGAAAGGAGTAAGAAGGATTGGATGAAGGCAGTAGGAAATCAAGAGAGACGGAAGGGAAGGCCTCTTCATACACTTGTCTGAAGCTCTTACACCAATGATATACATAAGTATCACTATCTTTATCTTTATATTATTTTCGTTCATCATCATATACATTTGAGTTTGCTTGACTAAGATTTACAAGATGACCATAGCTTGCTTCAATGCTAACAATCTCCGTGGGATCGACCCTTACTCACGTAAGGTATTACTTGGACGACCCAGTGCACTTGCTGGTTAGTTGTGCGAAGTTGTGTAATGCCATGGAATTGAACCACCAAGTTTTTGGAGTTCATGACCAGGGATTATGAGAGTTGTGAAAAGTATTGTTCACAATTTCGCGCACCACCTTTCCCCAGTACTTTTGGCAGGGTCCTTTCCATTTAGCTGCTAGCTTTCCCTCTTCCGGTCGACTTGTTCTGATATCATCTCGGATTGGGATGAGGTCATTATTGGTGAAGCTTCTGTGTACTACCTTTCATTTGCACCTTAAGGCCATGCGACGTTTTAACGCTTCTTCCCTGATCTGAGCTCTTTCTCAGACTTCTGGGAGTAGGTCGAGCTCTTTCCTTTGGATTTGACCTCTTTATTGTAGAGGATCATTCTGGGGGATCTTTCTTCGATCTCTACTGGGATCATTGCCTCCACTCCGCGAGTCAATCGGAAGGGTGATTCCCCCGTGGTGAAGTGTGGAGTTGTCCGATATGCTCATAGGACTTGTGGGAGCTCTTCAGCCCAAGCTCCCTTTTGATCTGAAGAACTTTGGTTCTTTCTGCAAAAAGTTTGCATATTCGCCTTTGAGGAGAATGTGTGCTTTGCTTAGGATTTGGTTGTTGTTCCTGTTTCTTTTCATTGTTGCCTGACTCCCTTTGTACAAAAAGTTCTAGCTTTTGTTTTGACCTTTTGTTTGAGAGGTGTTCGGACTGTTTAGGTATAGATTGTGGGCTTCTCTTCTTTGTGTTCTTGCCCTGTTGTTGCCTCCAAAGGGTGCCCCTGGACTTTTGTGTGAGTCCTGGGGTTTCCCTTTTACTGCTATATCTGAGACTTGATATTTTGCTGTTATTGTCCGAGTTGTTTCCATTATTTGTCCGAGTTGTTTGGTAATAACCTCATGGTTGACCTATGTCATCTTGAAAAAATATTGCTGAGATGTCTACTAAGATCCCGGTCGGCATGTCTGATTGACCGGATTCCATAGTTGTAATGCGTGTTACTGTGGCTGACCCTAAGTACTGTGTGCGACTTAGGAGGTTCCTCTGAATTTGTAGGGATAGGGATGAGGAAAAGAATTATGAGCTGGTGTCGCCGGACTCTGAGGAGAGGGTTTTTTTTCCTTCCTTGTTGTGGTCTTGTAATGTGGTATGGATGAGGCTTCTGTTATTGCCCCCTGGTTTGGTGTTGGCTAGTTTTGAAAATGCATCAGCTCGGGCATTCTGCTCCCGAGGTATGTGTCAGACTTCATATTCCCCTAAATGTCCGAGCTGTTTTCTATTTTTGTCAAGGGTCCCCTGAATTGTTCGAGCTATTCTCTGGTTTTGTCCAGGGTCCCCCGAATTACCCGAGGTATTTTTTGTGGTGGGATCCTCAGCTTGGTTGCTCCCTTCTATTTGTGAGGTGACTACTTGTGAGTCATTGGACATGGTAAGCTCCTACCTTCTTAGCTAGCCTTAAACCAGCCAGTAGTGCCTCGTATTCAGCTTGGTCATTTGACTTGATTTGGCTTCCCTGATCGCTTTTCTATAATTACACCTGCACCACTCCCGGTTTTGTTTGAAGAATCATCCATGTAGAGTTTCCATTTTGTAGGAGTTCCCGGGGTGTCAGTGTACTCTGTAATGAAGTCGGCCAAATACTATGATTTGATGGCAGTCTGAGCTTTATGTCAAAGATCGATTTTGACTGCCCACTGTAGAATTCTTCCTGCTAAGTCTGTTTTCTTGTAGGATACCTTCGATGGGTTGGTTGGTCCGAACTCTGATAGTGTGAGCTTGAAAGTATGGGTGGAGTCATCGAGAGGTGAGTATGGGGGCGTAGGCGAACTGCTCTATCTCTTGATAGTTTAGTTCGGCCCCTTGTAGGGCCTTGATGATGAAGTAGACGGATTGTTGCCCACTTTTGTCTTCTTTAACTAGTGATGAGGTGATGAGCGGATAATTTATACGCTTTTTGGCATTGTTTTTAGTATGTTTTTAGTATGTTTTAGTCAGTTTTTATTATATTTTTATTAGTTTTTAGTTAAAATTCACTTTTCTGGACTTTAGTATGAGTTTGTGTGTTTTTCTGTGATTTCAGATATTTTCTGGCTGAAATTGAGGGACTTGAGCAAAAATCTGATTCAGAGACTGAAAAGGACTGCAGATGCTGTTGGATTCTGACCTCCTTGCATTCGAAGTGGATTTTTTGGAGCTACAGAAGCCCAATTGGCGCGCTCTCAACGGCGTTAGAAAGTAGACATCCTGGGCTTTCCAGCAATGTATAATAGTCCATACTTTGCCCGAGATTTGATGGCCAAAACCGGCGTTCCAAATCAGCTCAAAACTGCCCGGCGTTAAACGCCGGAACTGGCACAAGAATGGGAGTTAAACGCCCAAACTGGCACAAAAGTTGGCGTTTAACTCCAAGAAAAGTCTCTACACGAAAATGCTTCAATGCTCAGCCCAAGCACACACCAAGTGGGCCCGGAAGTGGATTTTTATGTCAATTACTCATTTCTGTAAACCCTAGACTACTAGTTCTCTACAAATAGGACCTTTTACTATTGTATTTTTGAATCTTTAGATCTTTGAATCTTTGGACATCTAGTTCTTAGATCAGATCTTGAGATCTTTGAGTCTTTTGATCACGTTTTGGGGGCTGGCCTCACGGCCATGCCTAAACCTTGTCTGTGGTATTCTGAGTAGGATTCAATGATTGAATGACTGTGACGAGCTTCAAACTCCTGAAGGCTGGGTGTTAGTGACAGACGCAAAAGAATCACTGGATTCTATTCCAACCTGATTGAGAACCGACAGATGATTAGCCGTGCCATGACAGGGTGCGTTGAACATTTTCACTGAGAGGACGGGATTGTAGCCACTGACAACGGTGATGAACAACATACAGCTTGCCATGGAAAGGAGTAAGAAGGATTGGATGAAGACAGTAGGAAAGCAGAGAGATGGAAGGGACAAAGCATCTCCATTCGCTTATCTGAAATTCTCACCAATGAAATACATAAGTATCTCTATCCTTGTTTTATGTTTTATTCATATATCATTCATAACCATTTGAATCTGCCTGACTAAGATTTACAAGGTGACCATAGCTTGCTTCATACCAACAATCTCCGTGGGATCGATCCTTACTCGCGTAAGGTTTATTACTTGGACGACCCAGTGCACTTGCTGGTTAGTTGTGCGAAGTTGTGATAAAGAGTTGAGATTGCAATTGAGCGTACCATGTTGATGGCGCCATTGATGATCACAATTTTGTGCACCAAGTTTTTGGCGCCGTTGCCGGGGATTGTTGAGTTTGGACAACTGACGGTTCATCTTGTTGCTTAGATTAGGTATTTTCCAGAGTTCTTAAGAATGAATTCTAGTGTTTCAAGGTGATGTTCTTATCATCACCAAAGCTGATTGATTCTCATCAATTTAGCTCTTGAATGTAATGTCCTGCTGAAGCTTGGCTAGACATGTCTAATTTCTTTAGACTGAAGCTTTAGACTAACATTGCATGATTCCTGGAATTCTCATTAAGAATTTTGATACTTTATTTTCTTCTTCCTCTTAATTTTCGAAAAATCCAAAAAAATTTACAAAATCATAAAAAAAAACCAAAAATATTTCTTATTTGAGTCTAGTGTCTCATTTTAAGTTTGGTGTCAATTGCATCTTTCTGTTCTTCTTGCATTTTTCGAATTCATGCATGTGTCTTCATTAATCTTCAAGTTGTTCTTGATGATTTTCTTGCTCTGATCTTTGAATTCTCTTGACTTGAGTGTTTTGTTATTTCTCATGTGCATTCTCATTTTGTTAGTGTCAGTAGTATACAAACTGCTAAGTTTGGTGTCTTGCATGCATTGTTATTTGATTTTAGTTGCATTTTGATTATTCCTCATTATTAAAAATTCCAAAAATATTTTAATTTGTGTCTTTTCAAGTCAATAATACAGAGAATTGAAGATTCAAAACATACAGCAGAGGAATTATACAGAAAAAGCTGGGCGTTCAAAACGCCAAGTGAGGAAGGCAAACTGGCGTTTAAACGCCAGCCAGGGTGCCTGGCTGGGCGTTTAACGCCCAAAAGGGTAGTGCTTTGGGCGTTAAACGCCAGAATGTGCACCATTCTGGGCGTTTAACGCCAGGATGGCACAAGAGGGAAGATTCTGTTTTCAATTCAAATTTTTTTCAAGTTTTCAAAATCTTTTCAAAATCAAATCTTTTTCAAATCAAATCTTTTCAATCAAATCTTTTTCAAAATCAATTTCTTTCCATTTTCAAAAATACTTGCTATCAATTAATGATTTGATTCAACATTTCAAGTATGTTGCCTTTTCTGTTGAGAAAGGTTTAATGTTTGAATCATATCTTTTCTTGTTAGCCAAGTCATTAATTTTTAAAATCATATCTTTTTAAACTATTTTTCAAATCATATCTTTTCAATCATATCTTTTCAATCATATCTTTTTAAAACCATAACTTTTCAATCATATCTTTTTAAAACCATAACTTTTCAATCATATCTTTTTAATCACATCTTTTTTTTTAAAATAGTTTTCAGTCATATCTTTTTGATTTCTAATTTCAAAATCTTTTTCAAAAATCACTTGATTTTTTTTCCACTCTTAGTTTTTGAAAATCAAATAGTATTTTTCAAAATGTTTTTAAAAAATCTTTTTAATTTATTTTTGAAAATTTCTTCCCCTCTTCTCACATCCTTCTATTTATGGACTAACATTATTCTTTAATGCACAATTCGAACTCCATCTTTCTTGATAAGTTCGAATTCTCTACTTCTTCCTTCTATTTTTCTTTTCCTCTGACACCTCAAGGAATCTCTATACTGTGACATAGAGGATTCCATATTTTCTTGTTCTCTTCTCTTTCATATGAGCAGGAGCAAAGACAAAAGCATTCTTGTTGAGGCTGACCCTGAACTTGAAAGGACCTTGAAGCGAAAGCTAAGAGAAGCTAAGGCACAACTCTCTGTAGAGGACCTAACAGAAATCTTCAAAGAAGAAGAACCCATGGCAGCCGAAAACAACAACAATGCCAGTGATGAGCGGATATTTTGTACGCTTTTTGGGGGTAATTTCATGTAGATTTTAGCATGTTTCAGTTATGTTCTTGGCAAAATAATATTAGTTTTTAGGCAAAAATCATATTTCTGGACTTTACTATGAGTTTGTGTGTTTTTCTGTGATTTCAGGTATTTTCTGGCTGAAATTGAGGGAGCTGAGCAAAAATCTGACTTAGGCTGAAAAAGGACTGCTGATGCTGTTGGATCCTGACCTCCCTGCACTCGAAATGGATTTTCTGGAGCTACAGGAGTCCAATTGGCGCGCTCTCAACGGCGTTGGAAAGTAGACATCCAGGGCTTTCCAGCAATATATAATAGTCCATACTTTGCGCAAGGATAGACGACGTAACTTGGCGTTGAACGCCAAGTACATGCTGCTGTCTGGAGTTAAACGCCAGAAAAACGTCATGATCCGGAGTTGAACGCCCAAAACACGTCAAAACCTGGAGTTTGACGCCAAGAAAGGCCTTTACACGTGAAAAGCTTTAGTCTCAGCCCCAGCACACACCAAGTGGGCCCCAGAAGTGGATTTCTGCACCAATTATCTTAGTTTATTCATTTTTCTGTAAACCTAGGTTACTAGTTTACTATTTAAACAACTTTTACAGACTCATCTTGTACCTCATGACATTTTCAGATCTGAATTACATACTTTGTGACGGCATGAGTCTCTAAACCCCATTGTTGGGGGTGAGGAGCTCTGCAGCGTCTCGATGATTTAATACAATTCCTTTGTTTTCCATTCAAACACGCTTGTTCTTATCTAAGATGTTTATTCGCGCTTAACTGTGGAGAAGGTGATGATCCGTGACACTCATCACCTTCCTCAATCCATGAACGTGTGCCTGACAACCACCTCCGTTCTACATCAGATTGA
The DNA here is from genome assembly GCF_014773155.1 of Arachis stenosperma. Taxonomy (NCBI): domain Eukaryota; kingdom Viridiplantae; phylum Streptophyta; class Magnoliopsida; order Fabales; family Fabaceae; genus Arachis; species Arachis stenosperma. The sequence goes on from NC_080381.1 coordinate 53,907,321, forward strand.
ATGAATGTCTCTTAGCTTCCCTAATCAGAATCTTCGTGGTATAAGCTGGATTGATGGCGGCATTCATGAGAATCCGGAAAGTCTAAACCTTGTCTGTGGTATTCCGAGTAGGATTCCGGGATTGAATGACTGTGACGTGCTTCAGACTTTAACCTGCTGGGCGTTAGTGACAGACGCAAAAGAGGGATTCTATTCCAGTAGGAGCGGGAACCAACCGGTGATTGGCCGTACTGTGACAGAGTGCGTGCATAGCTTTCATTGCGAGGATGGGAAGTAGCCATTGACAACGGTGACACCCTACATAGAGCTTGCCATGGAAGGAACCAGGCGTGTGAGAAGAGGACTTCAAGGAAAAGTAGAAATTCAAAGGACAAAGCATCTCCAAAACTCCAACATATTCCCCAGTGCTGCAAATCAAAGTAACATTGTTCCCTCTTTTATGAAATCCAGTAATTTCACTTTTAATCCTAATAATCCTATTGACATCCTGACTAAGATTAATAAAATAAATATTGATTGCTTCAAACCAATAATCTCTGTGGATTCGACCCTTACTCACGTAAGGTATTACTTGGACGACCCAGTACACTTGCTGGTTAGTTGAACGGAGTTGTGAATTCAACCAGTGCCCCAAGGGTACATGCCAAAGCTAAAAAGATAGAATAATATATTAAGAATATTGAATCACAATTTCGTCCACCAGCCAACAATGCAAGGAAGGTGCTGGGTGACTTTACTGCACCTACTCCCGACTTCTATGGGAGAAGCATCTCTATCCCTGCCATTGGAGCAAACAACTTTGAGCTTAAGCCTCAATTAGTTTCTCTAATGCAATAGAATTGCAAGTTTCATGGACTTCCATTGGAAGATCCTCATCAATTTTTAGCTGAATTCTTGCAAATCTGTGACACTGTCAAGACTAATGGGGTTGACCCTGAGGTCTACAGACTTATGCTATTCCCTTTTGCTGTAAGAGACAGAGCTAGGATATGGTTGGACTCACAACCTAAAGAAAGCCTGAACTCTTGGGAAAAGCTAGTCAATGCCTTCTTAGCAAAGTTCTTTCCATCTCAAAAATTGAGTAAGCTTAGAGTGGAAGTCCAAACCTTCAGACAGAAGGAAGGAGAATCCCTCTATGAAGCTTGGGAAAGATACAAATAATTGATCAAAAAGTGTCCCTTTGATATGCTTTTTGAATGGAGCATCATAGGTATTTTCTATGATGGTCTGTCTGAACTGTCCAAGATGTCTTTGGATAGCTCTGCTGGAGGATCTCTTCATCTGAAGAAGACGCCTACAGAAGCTCAAGAACTAATCAAAATGGTTGCAAATAACCAATTCATGTACACATCTGAAAGGAATCCTGTGAACAATGGGACAAATCAGAAGAAAGGAGTTCTTGAGATTGATACTCTGAATGCCATATTGGCTCTGAACAAGATATTGACTCAGCAAGTCAATTTGATTTCTCAAGATCTGTCTGGAATGCAAGCTGCACCAGGCAGTACTAAGGACGCTTTATCTGAAGAAGAAGCTTATGATCCTGAGAACCCTTCAATGGAAGAGGTGAATTACATGGGAGAACCCTATGGAAACACCTATAATTCTTCATGGAGAAATCATCCAAATCTCTCATGGAAGGATCAACAGAGACCTCAACAAGGTTTCAACAATAATAATGGTGGAAGAAACAGGTTTAGCAATGGCAAGCCTTTTCCATCATCTTCTCAGCAACAGACAGAGAATTCTAAGCAGAGCCACTCTGACTTAGCAACCATGGTCTCTGATCTAATCAAAACCACTCAAAGTTTCATGACTGAAACAAGGTCCTCCATTAGGAATTTGGAGGCACAAGTGGGACAGCTGAGCAAGAAAATTACTGAACTCCCACCTAGTACTCTTCCAAGCAACACAGAAGAGAATCCAAAACGAGAATGTAAGGCCATCAACATGGCCAAATTTGGAGAGGAGGGAGAGGCAGTGAACGCCACTGAGGAAGACCTCAATGGACGTCCACTGGCCTCCAATGAGTTCCCTAATGAGGAACCATGGGAATCTGAGGCTCACACTGAGACCATAGAGATTCCAATAGATTTACTTCTGCCATTCATGAGCTCTGATGAGTATTCTTCCTCTGAAGAGGATGAGTATGTCACTGAAGAGCAAGTTGCTAAATACCTTGGAGCAATCATGAAGCTAAATGACAAGTTATTTGGTAATGAGACTTGGGAGGATGAACCCCCTTTGCTCACCAAAGAACTGGATGACTTGACTAGGCAGAGATTACCTCAAAAGAGACAAGATCCTGGGAAGTTCTCAATACCTTGTACCATAGGCACCATGACCTTTAAGAAGGCTCTGTGTGACTTAGGGTCAAGTGTAAACCTCATTCCTCTCTCTCTAATGGAGAAGCTAGGGATCTTTGAGGTACAAGCTGTAAGAATCTCACTAGAGATGACAGACAATTCAAGAAAACAAGCTTATGGACTTGTAGAGGATGTTTTGGTGAAGATTGAAGACCATTACATCCCTACTGATTTCATAGTCCTAGAAACTGGGAAGTGCATGGATGAATCCATCATCCTTGGCAGACCCTTCCTAGCCACAACAAAAGCTGTGATTGATGTGGACAGAGGAGAATTGATCATTCAAGTGAATGAAGAATCCTTTGTGTTTAAGGCTCAAGGATATCCCTCTGTCACCATGGAGAGGAAGCATGAAGAGCTTCTCTCAAAACAGAGCAACACAGAGCCCCCACAGTCAAACTCTAAGTTTGGTGTTGGGAGGCCACAACTAACTTCTAAGTTTGGTGTTGAACCCCCACATTCAAACTCTAAGTTTGGTGTTGGCAGGTTCCAACATTGCTCTGAGCATTTGTGAGGCTCTATGAGAGCCCACTGTCAAGCTACTGACATTAAAGAAGCGCTTGTTAGGAGGCAACCCAATGTTATATTTATCTATTTTCCTTTGTTATTTTATGTTTTCTGTAGGTTGATGATCATGAAAAGTCACAAAATCAATTAAAAAAGCAAAAATAGAATGAAAAACAGAAAGAAAAATAGCACACCCTGGAGGAAGAACCTGCTGGCGTTTAAACACCAGTAAGGGGCAGCAAATGGGCGTTTAATGCCCAGTCTGGCACCATTCTGGGTGTTTAACGCCAGAAAGGGACACCAGACTGGTGTTAAACGCCAGGAAAGGGCAAGAAGTTGGTGTTAAACGTCAGAAATGGGCACCAGCCCGACGTTTAACGCCAGAATTGGCACAGAGAGCAATTTTGCTCGCCACTTGGTGCAGTGATGACTTTTTCTTGACACCTCAGGATCTGTGGACCCCACAGGATCCCCACCTACCCCACCACCCTCTCTCTCTTCTTCACCCATTCACCAATCACTTCAACACCTCTTCCCCAAAAAAACCCTTCACCTATCAAATCCCATCTTCTCTTCACCACTCACATCCATCCTTCATAAAACCCCACCTACCTCACCATTCAAATTCAAACCACTTTCCCTTCCAAACCCACCCATTCATAACCGAACCCTACCCCTCTCTCCACCCCTATATAAACCCATATTCACTCCTTCATTTTCACACAACCTAAACACTACTTCTTCCCCTTTGGCTGAACCACAAAGCCATCTCTATCTCCTCTATTTCTTCTTCTTCTACTCTCTTCTTTCTTCTTTTGCTCGAGGACGAGCAAACCTTTTAAGTTTGGTGTGGTAAAATCATTGCTTTTCGTTTTTCCATAACCATTTATGGCATCCAAGGCCAGAGAAACCTTTAGAAAGAGAAAAAGGGAAGGCAAAAGCTTTCACCTCTGAGTCATGGGAGATGGAGAGATTCATCTCAAGGGTGCATCAAGACCACTTCTATGAAGTTGTGGCCTTGAAAAAAGTGATCCCCGAGGTCCATTTCAAACTCAAAAAGGTCAACTTTAATCAAAGGTTGGACCGAGTCCTCATGGATATCTGTGTGGAAGGAGCTCAAAGCAAACAAGAGATCCCACTCATCATGAAATCCCTGAGATACCTCAAGGGATGCACTTTCTTCCACAAAACTATTGGGAGCAAATCAACACCTCCCTAGGAGAATTGAGTTCCAACATGGGACAACTAAGGGTGGAGCACCAAGAACATTCCATCCTCCTCCATGAAATTAGAGAAGATCAAAGAATCATGAGAGAGGAGCAACAAAGGCAAGGAAGAGACATTGAGGAGCTCAAGCACTCCATAAGATCTTCAAGAGGAAGAACAAGCCGCCATCACTAAGGTGGACCCGTTCTTTAATTTCCTTGTTCTCTATTTTCCTGTTTTTCGAAAATTATGCTTATGTTTATCTATGTTTGTGTCTTATGATCATTAGTGTCTTAGTGTCTATGCCTTAAAGTTATGAATGTCCTATGAATCCATCACCTCTCTTAAATGAAAAATGTTCTTAATTGAAAAGGAGAAGAATTGCATGAATTTTGAATTTTATAACAGATTAATTATTTTGATGTGGTGGCAATACTTTTGTTTTCTGAATGTATGCTTAAACAGTGCATATGTCTTTTGAATTTGTGGTTCATGAATGTTGGCTCTTGAAAGAATGATGAAAAAGGAGACATGTTACTGAGGATCTGAAAAATCATAAAAATGATTCTTAAAGCAAGAAAAAGTAGTGAATACAAAAAAAAGGGAGAAAGAGAAAAAGAAAGAAAAAAAGTTGTGATCCAAGGCAAAAAGAGTGTGCTTAAGAACCCTGGACACCTCTAATTGGGGACTCTAGCAAAGCTGAATCACAATCTGAAAAGGTTCACCCAATTATGTGTCTGTGGCATGTATGTATCCGGTGGTAATACTGGAAGACAGAGTGCTTTGGGCCACGACCAAGACTCATAAAGTAGCTGTGTTCAAGAATCATCATACTTAACTAGGAGAATCAATAAAACTATCTGGATTCTGAGTTCCTATAGAAGCCAATCATTCTGAATTTCAAAGGATAGAGTGAGATGCCAAAACTATTCAGAGGCAAAAAGCTAAAAGCCCCGCTCATCTAATTAATACTGATCTTCATAGATGTTTTTGGAATTCATTGCATATTCTCTTCTTTTTATCTTGTTTGATTTTCAGTTGCTTGGGGACAAGCAACAGTTTAAGTTTGGTGTTGTGATGAGCGGATAATTTATACGCTTTTGGCATTGTTTTTAGTATGTTTTAGTCAGTTTTTATTATATTTTTATTAGTTTTTAGTTAAAATTCACTTTTCTAGACTTTACTATGAGTTTGTGTGGTTTTCTGTGATTTCAGGTATTTTCTGGCTGAAATTGAGGGACTTGAGCAAAAATCTGATTCAGAGACTGAAAAGGACTGCAGATGCTGTTGGATTTTGACCTCCCTGCACTCGAAGTGGATTTTCTGGAGCTACAGGAATTGTCGCGCTCTCAACGGCGTTGGAAAGTAAACATCCTGGGCTTTCCAGCAATGTATAACAGTCTATACTTTGCCCGAGATTTGATGGCCCAAACCGGCGTTCCAAATCAGCTCAAAACTGCCCGGCGTTAAACGCTGGAACTGGCACAAGAATGGGAGTTAAACGCCCAAACTGGCACAAAAGCTGGCGTTTAACTCCAAGAAAAGTCTCTACACGAAAATGCTTCAATGCTCAGCCCAAGCACACACCAAGTGGGCCCGGAAGTGGATTTTTATGTCATTTACTCATTTCTGTAAACCCTAGGCTACTAGTTCTCTACAAATAGGACCTTTTACTATTGTATTTTTGAATCTTTAGATCTCTGAATCTTTGGACATCTAGTTCTTAGATCAGATCTTGAGATCTTTAAGTCTTTTGATCACGTTTTGGGGGCTGGCCTCACGGCCATGCCTAAACCTTGTCTGTGGTATTTTGAGTAGGATTCAATGATTGAATGACTGTGACGAGCTTCAAACTCCTGAAGGCTGGGCGTTAGTGACAGACGCAAAAGAATCACTGGATTCTATTCCAACCTGATTGAGAACCGACAGATGATTAGCCGTGCCGTGACAGGGTGCGTTGAACATTTTCACTGAGAGGACGGGATTGTAGCCACTGACAACGGTGATGCCCAACATACAGCTTGCCATGGAAAGGAGTAAGAAGGATTGGATGAAGACAGTAGGAAAGCAGAGAGACAGAAGGGACAAAGCATCTTCATTCGCTTATCTGAAATTCTCTCCAATGAAATACATAAGTATCTCTATCCTTGTTTTATGTTTTATTCATATATCATTCATAACCATTTGAATCTGCCTGACTAAGATTTACAAGGTGACCATAGCTTGCTTCATACCAACAATCTCCGTGGGATCGACCCTTACTCGCGTAAGGTTTATTACTTGGACGACCCAGTGCACTTGTTGGTTAGTTGTGCGAAGTTTTGATAAAGAGTTGAGATTGCAATTGAGCGTACCATGTTGATGGCGCCATTGATGATCACAATTTCGTGCACCATGAGGCTATTGCCAGACTTCCCATTACGAGGTATAATATGAGCTTTTCACTTTCCCTTGGTTGGGTAAGAATGGGTGGTTGCCCCAAGAATTTTCAAAATCCCAAAAGGCTTGTTTGCACCCCGTAGTCCTATTCAAACCTCCATGAACATGTCTCTCAGGGGTGTGAGGTGGACGTTCAACTCGTTCGACCTCTTTGGTGTGAGACATTCGACTTGTCCGACCTCTTTGGTGTGAGGTTGACCCTCGACTTGTCCGACCTCTTTGGTGTGAGGTAGACCTTCGACTTATCCGACCTCTTTAGTGTGAGGTGGACCTTCAACTTGTCCGACCTCTTTGGTGTGAGGTGGACCTTCAACTCGTCCGACCACTTTGGTGTGAGGTGGACCTTCAACTTTGTCCAACCACTTTGGTGTGAGGTGGACCTTCAACGCGTCCGACCTCTTTTGTTTTTGATTGGGCGAGTTGATGGGATCTTCTCAGTGTTGCATATTTCTCGGTAGATATCCACAACAGACACCCGAAGGGGGGTGTAATTATGGTATTTTCTAGGCTTCTCTCCATGTTGATCTTCTTTTTTCTTGGACTCTTTATCCTTATCCCGAGAGGAGTAGGAATGTTCGGTTTTTGAGATCTCTCCTAGTCGAGAATTTTCCTCAATGTTGATGTACTTCTTTGCCCATTCCTGTACCTCGTTCCGAGTTGTTTGGGTGCTTCTTGGATATTGAGTGGCTAAGAGGTCCTTCTCGTAGACCATTGATGAGACCCCTGATACCTGCTTCTGTTGGCAGACTTTGTATGTCCAGACATGTTTTGTTGAATCTTTCCATGTAATTGCGAAGGCTCTCTCGATCTCTTTGCTTGATCCCTAATAGGCTTGATGCGTGTTTGGCTTTGTCCTTCTGGATGGAGAATAACGGATTGCATCTGAGGCCTCTGTGAGATACATCCTGCTTCTGAAATTGCTAAGATGATAGCTTGGATCTGATGTGCCGTCGTACGGAGTCATGTTGGGAGCTTTGAAGTCCTTTGGGACCTTTAGCTTTCATGATCTCTTTGGTGAATGAGTCTTGATCTTTGTGGGGGCTATCTTCATGACTCGATCGAGCCGTCTCGGTTTTGAGATTAGATTCGAGTTTTAAGAGCTTATCTTTTAACTCTCGGCGTCGCCTAGTTTCCCTTCGGAGGTCCTCCTTGGCTTCCCGTTGATGCTCGCCTTCTTTTTCGAGTTGTTGGAGGCGGTTTTGTTGAGCTTGCAGTGCTTCCATGATTTTTGTGTTTGCAGGTTACTTATCTCCCCCGTTTTGGGGTGTGCTTTTGGGGGTAGCGTCCGCGTTTTTATGTGGCATTCTATCCTCTAGATCTGAATCGTGGTCGTTGTCATGGTTGTCCGCCATGGTGGTGGGATGACTTCCAGGTTCCCCAGCAACGGCGCCAATGTTCCAAGGGTTACCTGAAACTGTAGGTCGATCTCGGACGAGATCTTCTGTACTGGTCGGAGCTGTCGTGTCTGACTGGTTGGACTTGGTGGTGGTGCTGATCCTTCATCCCCGGAGGGTGGGGGGTACCTGCAAGGGACTCCGATGATTAAGTTAGCAAGGGTATTAAGCAGGTATTGAGTAGAATCAGAGTATGAGTTATACCTGGGTGCTCTAGTGTATTTATAATGTTGAGATGTGGCCTCCTGCGGATAAGATAAGTTAGTTATCTTATCTTATCTTTATCTTTTCTTTAAGTGAGGTCATCTTATCTTCAAGGGAACCGCCTTTATCTTTCTGGGCTTTGGTTGCCTTTAGATTGGGCTGTGTTCCTTCGTTTTGGGCCTGCGTGCTTTGGGCTCCTTTGGCGATTTGGCCGAGCTCTTTGAGAAGAGGTCGGGCATTTGGCCGAGCTCTTTGAGAAGAGGTCGGATAGTCTGACCTGCAGAGGTCGGTCGGCTTGTCGCTAAACATCCTGGGTTGGACAGCTTGACCCAGGGTATGAACACCTGTAAAGGGCGCTAGGCCGAGATCCAAAAAGATTGCCCGACCTAGAAAGGTAAGTACTAACATGTACACACTCTTATCTTCATTTTATTAAAAATTGCAGATTCCCTAAAAAGTTTCCTACCAAGACGCCCGACTACGGCAGGTCGGCAAGGTGAACACCAGATTCACCGCCCGATCACGACAAAGTCGGCAAGATGAAAACCAAATTCATCGTCCAATTACAAAGCGACAAGTCGGCAAGGTGAAAACCAACTTCACCGCCTGACCACGATGAAAACCGAATTCATCGTTTGATTTTGACAAAGGTCGACAAAGTGAAAACCAAAATTCATTGCTCTACAAACTCTCAAGACGCATTAATCTGAAGCATTCATCGTCCGATTATAAAGCAACAGATCGACAGAAAGTGAAGAACAAATTCACTGTACGATCTCGATAGGAATGATCGTCCGACAAAGGTGAAAACGCGATTCACCTAAAGGACGATCAATCCGGGACAGAAACCACCATCTACGAATCGGCAAAGATGAACACAGAATAATGCAAGAAGTTATCAAATGTTGTTCCGAGGGTTACCTGACACTGTAGGTCGATCTCGGACGAGATCTTCTGTGTTGGTCGGAGCCGACGTGTCCGACAGGTGTACGGCGGCCAGAGCTAGTGTGTCCGACTTGTCGGACTTGGTGGTTGTGCTGATCCTTCGTCCCCGAAGGATGGGGGTACCTGCAAGGGACTCCGATGCTTAGGCTAGCAAGGGTATTAAGCAGGTATTGAGTAGAATCAGAGTATGAGTTATACCTGGGTGCTCCAGTGTATTTATAATGGTGAGATGTGGCCTCCTGTGGATAAGATAAGTTAGTTATCTTATCTTATCTTTCTTTATCTTATCTTTAAGTGAGGTCATCTTTAAGGGAACCGCCTTTGTCTCTATGGGCTTGGGCTGCCCTTGGATTTTGGGACTTGTCCCTCTTATTTGGGCCCTTTGCTTGGGCTTTCCTGTGACTTGTCCGAGCTCTTTGAGAAGAGGTCGGGTTGTCCTGACCTCAAAGAGGTCGGTCGCTTTGTCTGTAGAACATCCCGGATCGGACAGCTCGATCCCGGGTATGAACAGTGCCCCTGCTTGAACTCGGTCTTCTTTTTTCGAGGCCGAGTCTTTTGACTTCGGTCCTTTCTTCAGTGAAGTCGAACTCAAGCATTTTGTTGATTCCTTTCTTTGTAGAGTCTTTTTTGAATTTAGAACGTTTTCCTCTAAAAGCGCGCGCTTTTTGTATTAGCGCTTTTTTGGGAACGCAAGCGGTTTTAACATCCGCATTTAATTGGCATTAATTGCCCCATTCTCTCTTGCCTTTTATTTTGAATCTCTCAATCAAAAAACGGTTTCTCTTCTTCACTTCTTCTCCGTAACTCCTCCCTTTACTCTCTCATTTTCTGTTTCTTACCCAAAGTTTGTAGCTTATTCTTTGTGACGTCTGTTCTGCTACTGTGTTTTCGGAAGGGGGCTGATTCCACATTTTCTCCTTCTGTCTTTGCATTCTTCCACTTCGAGGGGGTGGCTTTGTTGCTTCTGCTCTTCAGCTTTTCTTTAAGGTTTTCTTCTATTCTCCAGGTTAGTCCCGTTTCGTGTTTCCTCGTTTATTTCTGATTTTGCGATGGAGTTTTCCTTTTGATCTTCCTTTTGGAGAAAGTTTGGATCTTTCTATTTTTATCGTGCTTGACTTGTTGCATGCTTATGGTTTTTTCTCTTTTTCGGTGCGAATCTTTTGTTTGCTTGAATCTTTTTCTTTTGCATGTTGCCGCTGTTTCTGTTTGTGCCTTGGATGATGATTTTTGCTTGATTTGAAAAGTCTATGCCTTTGCTGTTTTTCCATTGGCCTTTTTGGTGTTCTGATGAACTATAGCAGTAGTGTTGGTAAACTATAGGAGCAATGCTTTTCCTGATAAACTGTAGAAGGGTGGATTTTTTGTTTTTTGCTTCTTTGCTTTCTTTTCTGGACTTTATTCTGATGAGTGCCGAGATGTAGATTGTAGAAATGATTTTGAGGACCCTTTCTTGTTTACTGCCTCCAAGGGATGCTCCAAGACTTCTTCTCTTGAGTCTTGGGGTTTTTCCCTTTTTGGTTTATCCATCCGTTTGAGATGTTTTGACCCATGTCCGAGATGTTTTTGAGTAATCCACTCTTCTTTTCTTTTTGTAGGATTTAGTTGGCCTCATGTCTTCCCAAAATAACATTGTAGAGATGCCTTCCCAGGTTCCTGCGGGTATGGCCGATTGGGTGGACTCCATGGTTCTCCTGTGTGTCTCACTGGCTGATTCTAAGTTTTGTGCTCAGCTTAGGCAGTTTCATAGTGTCTGTAGCAATTCTGGTGATGAGAAGAACTATGAACTTGTCCCTCCTTCTTCTGACGAGAGAGTCTGTTTTTCAACTCGGGTTGTTGATGGTCGCCCTTTCTTTTATATTTATGACTTTTTCTTTGGTCCGCTGGGTATTACCCTTCCTTTTACTCAATTTGAAACCGACCTGTTATGGTCTTGTAATATTGCCCCCTCTCAACTTCACCCTAATTCCTGGGGTTTTATAAAGATTTTTCAATTGTTGTGCAATGGTTTTGGTATCCCTGCTTCCCAATCTCTCTTTTTCTATCTGTTTGTCTTGACTAAGCCCAGAGTGGTAAAAAAGAAGGCAGCTTGGGTCTCCTTTCGCTCTACCCAAGGAAAGAAGGTCTTTTCCATGTTTGATGAGTCATTCCGTGATTTTAAAAACTACTTTTTCAAGGTCCGAGCTGTTGAAGGAGCTCGGCCCTTTTTTCTGGACGAAAATGATGAGCCTGCCTTTCCCCTGGAATGGAAAAAAGATGTGAGGGTCTCCAGGTATTCTTGGGACATGTTGGATGAGGCTGAGCGGGCCTTTGTGACTGTTTTGGAAGAGCGCTGGGGTCAGCCTCCCCATCTTGATACAAAGAAATTTCTAACCAATCCTTCTCTTCTTCAAACTGAACTGGGTATCTTGTGTTTTCTTTGCTATCTGTTTATATTTACTTGTAGCTGTATTTCCGACTTGTTCGATTTGTAGCTTGACTTCTGTTTTATTTGCAGAGGCAATGAAGAATAACGAATCCATGAAAGCTTTTAAGAGGGCGCAGAAGGCAACTGCTGCCAGGAATATTGCCGCCAAGGCGGCTGGGGAGGGGTCCTCCCAAGTGCGCGAGAAGCCATCAGTGCCGAGTTCCCCCATAGTGAAGAAAGCGATTCCGACACCTCGGGTCTGCTTGGTGGATCCTCATCTTGCTTCTGCCGTTCCATCTGCTGCCCCTCCAAGTAAGAAACAAAAGACGGTTGAGCCCTTCGACCTTAATGCCCCTGACTTGAATGCCATCGAGTTCACAGATCAACAAATTGGGCCCTATGGTACCCTTTCGATGGACGATGTATCCATCCTCCATCATTTGGAATTTATGGCCCGGAATCACGTGCAGATGGCGTTTATGGCGGCCGCTATACATCGGACTGCTCAAAGTCTCCCTCTTCATGCCACCAAGGCATTTATGGAGGAGGCAAAGCAAGAGTTTGACCGGATGAAGGGGCTGAAGGAGGACCTCGAATTAAAGGTGACCAAGTTAGAAAAGGATCTAGAGAATGAGAAGGTGAGTTCCCTTTCATTGGCGGCTTCTTTGAGGTTGGCCGAGGACACAGCCCTGATACATAAAGATAGTTATGTTACAACTTATCGGGAGGTGATGCGTCAGAGGGGGGAGTTGGACAATGCTCGGGAGGATTATTCTGAGCTCCAAGGTCATCTTGTCGGCAGCGTGACTGCTGCTTTCGAGAACTTGAAGGAGCAAGTTCGGGTCATTGCTCCCGAGGCCGATCTCACCCTTTTCAGTTTAGACAATGTTGTCAGAGATGGCAAGATTGTCCCTGATGACGAGGGTGATGATGATGCTGATCCTCCTCCTGTGTCCTTTGCCAAAGTGTCGACTACCTCTGCTCCTCCGGTTGCACCTGATTCGGATTGCCAAGTTCTGAACCGGGAGGATGGAACTATAGATGCCGTGCCTATTCAGACTCGTCCTCCTTCTCCTTGTGCTGATACTGCCAAGGATGCTCCTGATGGTTGCTGATCTTTTTCTGGATTCTCATGTTAGTTGGCCCGGCTTGTGGGCTCTTAAAACTTTTTATTTATTTGCTTACGTTTTCTGGTTGTTTTGTCTGGCAACCTTTTGAAAAACAAAAGTAGCTCGTTATCCTTTTTTGATGGCCTCCGAGGCTTTAAAACTTTGAAGATCATGTCAAGGTTTTTGATATTTTCTTCTGTTTTCTGAGAATGTTGGACCTTGCAGTTTGACCTTTTTGGATTGCCTCGTGCTTATCGTTTGTAGCTTGGATCCTCTGTAATTGTGTGGATCCGACTTGTTTTCTCGTTTTTGTAGGTATTTTTGGTGTTTCTCCAACTGATTTCTTTGCGTTGATTCCCTTTATTTCTGTAATCCTCTTTCCTGGACCTTCGTCAGGTCTCTTTCAGGGATTACTTTTGTTCGTAGGAGTCCGACTTCGTTTAGGTCGGTCTCTTCTGAGTTATACCTGTAATCCTCTTTCTTGGATCTTTATCAGATCTCTTTCAGGGGTTACTTGTATAACTTTTCAGTAGCAAGAGTCCGACTTTGTTATGTCGGTCTCCTTTAAGTTATAGCGTAATCCTCTTTCTTGGATCTTTATCAGATCTCTTTCAGGGATTACTTGTATAACTTTTCAGTAGCAGGAGTCCGACTTCGTTATGTCGGTCTCCTTTATAGCGTAATCCTCTTTCTTGGATCTTTATTAGATCTCTTTCAGGGATTACTTGTATAACTTTTCAGTAGTAGGAGTCCGACTCGGTTTTGTCGGTCTCCTTTAAGTTATTTTTTGTAGTCATCTTTCTTGGATCTTTTATCAGATCTCTTTCAGGGACTACTTGTATAACTTTTTAGTTTTGGGCTGACTTTGTTATGTCAGGCCCTTCTAAGTTAAAGTAATCCTCTTTAATAGGGTTGGCCAGACCTCTTTCCAGGGTTTACTTATAACTTAGGTTGACTTGGTCCGATTTCTGAACGTCGGCCAGTCTTTAAGTTATTATATTAGCTATTCGTAAGACCTCGTCAGGTTCTTTTTGGATTGCTTTCGATAACTTCTTACATTATTCTGTGTTCATCTTTGCTGATTTGTAGAAAATGGTTGGCGTCTTTAGATCGTCCTTTGGGTGAATCGCGTTTTCACTTTTATCGGACGATTGTCTTTATTGTGGTTGCGTAGTGAATTTATGTTTCACTTTCTGCCGACCTGTTGCTTTATAATCGAACGATGAATAGTTCAGATTAATGCGTCTTGGAATTTTGTAGAATATCTAAATAAACTTTATTCAAAGAAAAAATGCAAATATATACATGTGGGAGTTTCCTTGTCCCTTTAAGTCGGGTATGATATAGGTCTCTACATGGTGCCTCATTAAAAAACCTTTTAAGGAAAAAGAGCGCATCCATTTAGTGAGATCCTTTACCTTTTCTAACTGTAGTACTTTCTTAGGTTGCAGGCGTGCCATGATCGGGGAAACTCTCGTCCATCAAGCTCGGACAGTCTGTAGTAGCCCTTCCTCAGTACTTCAATGACTCGGTAGGGTCCTTTCCAGTTTGCTGCCAGCTTTCCTTCTCCGGGTCGAGTTGTTCCAATGTCATTTCTGATTAGGATGAGATCATTCTCTGCAAAACTTCTTGGCACTACCTTTTGATTATATCTGGAAGCCATTCGTCGCTTTAGAGCTTCTTCCTTGATCCAAGCTCTTTCTTGGATTTCGGGTAACAAGTCGAGCTCTTCTCTCTGAAGTTGGAAGTTTGCTTGTTCATTGTAGTGGACTACTCGGGGAGATCCTTCTTCGATTTCTATTGGAATCATTGCCTCCGCTCCGTATGCCAGTCGGAATGGTGATTCATTTGTAGTAGAATGGGGGGTTGTTCGATACGCCCATAGGACTTGTGGAGGTTCCTCGGCCCAAGCTCCCTTTTCTTCTTGTAGCCTCTGCTTTAGTCCGGCCAATATGACTTTGTTGGCCGCTTCGGCTTGTCCATTGGCTTGGGGGTGTTCGACGGAGGTGAACTGGTGTTTTATGTTCAAGTCGGTCACCAATTTTCTGAAGCCTGCCTCTGTAAATCGGGTACCGTTGTCCGTGGTGATGGAGTATGGTACCCCAAACCTCGTAATAATGTTCCTATATAGGAATTTTCGACTTCTTTGAGTGGTGGCGTTGGCTAGGGGTTCTGCCTCGATCCATTTTGGGAAATAGTCTACTCCTACTATGAGGAATTTTACTTGTCCCGATCTCTGTGGGAAGGGTCCGAGAAGGTCGAGTCCCTATTTCGCAAATGGCCAGGGTGAGGTCACGCTAATGAGCTTTTCTGGTGGGACAATGTGAAAATTGGCATGCTTCTGGCATGGTGGGCATGTCCTCACAAATTCTGTAGCCTCCTTTTGTAGAGTTGGCCAATAAAATCCCGCCCGGAGTATCTTTTTGGTGAGAGCTTGCGCTCCGAGATGATTACCACAAATGCCGCTGTGCACTTCCTCCAAGACTTCCTTTGTGTTGGAAGTCGGTACGCATTTTAGTAAAGGTGTTGATATCCCTTGATGAGCGGATAATTTGTACGCTTTTTGGCATTGTTTTTAGTATGTTTTAGTTAGTTTTTAGTATATTTTTATTAGTTTTTAGTTAAAATTCACTTTTCTGGACTTTACTATGAATTTGTGTGTTTTTCTGTGATTTCAGGTATTTTCTGGCTGAAATTGAGGGACCTGAGCAAAAATCTGATTCAGAGACTAAAAAGGACTGCAGATGCTGTTGGATTCTGACCTCTCTGCACTCGAAGTGGATTTTCTGGAGCTACAGAAGCCCAATTGGCGCGCTCTCAACGGCGTTGGAACGTAGACATTCTGGGCTTTCCAGCAATGTATAATAGTCTATACTTTGCTCAAGATTTGATGGCCCAAACCGGCGATCCAAATCAGCTCAAAACTGCCCGGCATTAAACGCCGGAACTGGCACAAGAATGGGAGTTAAACGCCCAAACTGGCACAAAAGCTGGCGTTTAACTCCAAGAGAAGTCTCTACACGAAAATGCTTCAATGCTCAGCCTAAGCACACACCAAGTGGGACCGGAAGTGGATTTTTATGTCATTTACTCATTTCTGTAAACCCTAGGCTATTAGTTCTCTATAAATAAGACCTTTTGCTATTGTATTTTCATCTTGGTAGCTATCTTTGATCAGTACTATGCTATCTTAGATCAGATCTTGGTTCTTCTGGTTCCCTCTCTGGGGCCGAAGCCAATGATCACTATTATCACTTATGTATTTTCAACGGTGGAGTTTCTACACACCATAGATTAAGGTGTGGAGCTCTCCTGTACCTCAAGTATTAATGCAATTACTATTGTTCTTCTATTCAATTCAGCTTGTTCTTATTCCAAGATATTCATTCACACTCAAGAACTTGATGAATGTGATGATTATGTGACGCTCATCATCATTCTCACTTATGAACGCGTGCCTGACAACCACTCCCGTTCTACAAGCAAACAAGGCTTGAATGTTTATCTCTTGGATTCTTTAATCAGAATCTTCGTGGTATAAGCTAGAATTGATGGCGGCATTCAAGAGAATTCGGAAGGTCTAAACCTTGTCTGTGGTATTCTGAGTAGGATTCAATGATTGAATGACTGTGACGAGCTTCAAACTCCTGAAGGCTGGGCGTTAGTGACAGATGCAAAAGAATCAATGGATTCTACTCCAACCTGATTGAGAACCGACAGATGAATAGCCGTGCCGTGACAGGGTGCGTTGAACATTTTCACTGAAAGGACGGGACTGTAGCCATTGACAACGGTGATGCCCAACATACAGCTTGCCATGGAAAGGAGTAAGAAGGATTGGATGAAGACAGTAGGAAAGCAGAGAGACGGAAGGGACAAAGCATCTCCATTCGCTTATCTGAAATTCCCACCAATGAATTACATAAGTATCTCTATCCTTGTTTTATGTTTTATTCATATATCATCCATAACCATTTGAATCTGCCTGACTGAGATTTACAAGGTGACCATAGCTTGCTTCATACCAACAATCTCCGTGGGATCGACCCTTACTCGCGTAAGGTTTATTACTTGGACGACCCAGTGCACTTGCTGGTTAGTTGTGCGAAGTTGTGAAATTATGTTTAGACTATGGTATTAAGCACCAAGTTTTTGGAGCTATTACCGGGGACTGTTGAGTTGTGAAAAAAATGATTCACAATTTCGTGCACCATCCCTCTTTTGTATAGTGTGTTGTTTATGATAGTGTAGTACTGTGCCTCCCTTTTCAGCCTCTTTGCCTCTTTTTCATCTGTAGGGAGTGCTTCTGTTTTGAGGTAGTTTATTATGGGGGTCATCCATCCTTGATCCCGACCTATTATGGCTAGGACTTTTTCTTCTTCCGCTATTGACGGGTTCTGTAGTATCTCCTGGATGAGGCTTCTGTTGTTGCCCCCTGGTTTGGTGCTGGCTAATTTTGAAAGGGCATCAGCTCGGGCATTTTGCTCACGAGGTATGTGATAGATCCTATATTCCCCGAGTTGTCCGAGCTGTTCTTTGGTTTTATCCAAATATTTTTTCATGGTCGGATCTTTGGCTTGGTAGCTTCCTGTTATTTGTGAGGTGATGACTTGTGAGTCACTGTAGATGTTGAGTTTTCGAGCTCCAACCTCCCTAGCCAGCTTCAAAACCTGCTAATAGTGCTTCGTATTCTGCCTGGTTGTTCGAGGCCGGGAATCCGAATTTAAGGGAGAGCTCAAGTTGAGTTCCTAGGTTGCTTTCGATTATTACGCCCGCACCGCTTCCTGTTTTATTCGAGGATCCGTCCACGTATATGTTCCCTTCTATGGGGATTTCCGGGGTGTCTGTGAATTCTGCGATGAAGTCGGCCAGGTATTGTGATTTGATGGCTGTCCACGCCTCGTATTGGAGGTCGAACTCAGACAACTCAATTGCCCATTGTAGGATTCTTCCTGCTAGATCTGTTTTCTGCAATATCCCTTTTATGGGTTGGTTGGTCCGAACTTTAATGGTATGCGCTTGGAAATATGGGCGAAGCCGCCGGGATGTGAGGATCAGAGCGTAGGCAAACTTTTCTATTTTCTGGTAGTTCAGCTCAGATCCCTGTAGCGCTTTGCTGATGAAGTAGACGGGTTTTTGCCCATGTTCGTCTTCTCTGACTAGTGCTGAGGCTATTGCCCGGCTCTCTACTGCGAGATATAATATGAGCGGTTCTCCTTCTCCTGGCCGAGATAGGATAGGTGGCTGTCCTAAGAACTCTTTGAAGTCTCGGAAGGTTTGCTCACATTCTGTCGTCCATTCGAACTGTTTTCCCTTTCTTAAAGTAGCATAGAAGGGAAGAGATCTTATCGCAGCTCCTGCTAAGAATCAGGATAGAGCGGCCAGCCTCCCGTTGAGTTGTTGTACTTCTTTGACACAGGTTGGGCTTTTCATGTTGGGTATGGCTTGACACTTGTCTGGATTTGCTTCAATCCCCCTTTGTATGAGGATGAAGCCCAAGAATTTGCCTGCTTCTACTGCGATGGTGCATTTTGCGGGATTGAGCCGCATGTCGTGTTTCCTGATAGTGTAAAATACTTGAGCCAGGTCGGGTAATAATGTATCTTCGCTTTGTGTCTTTATCAACATGTCGTCTACATAAACTTCCATGGTTTTCCCGATGTGATCTGAGAAAACTTTATTCATTAGCCTTTGATAAGTAGCTCCTGCGTTCTTGAGACCAAAAGGCATCACAATGTAACAGTAGTTTGCTTTCGGCGTTAGGAACGAGGTCTTTTCTTGATCTGGCGGATACATGGGGATTTGGTTGTACCCTGAATACGCGTCCATGAACGAGAGATATTTATATCCTGATGAAGCATCTACTAGAGCGTTGATACTTGGGAGTGGGTAAGGGTCTTTTAGGCAGGCTTTGTTGAGGTCGGTGTAGTCGGTGCACATTCGCCACTTCCCATTTGACTTTTTCACCAAGACGATGTTTGCTAGCCATAGTGGGTATTTGACTTCCCTTATGAACCCGGCCTCTAGTAGCGCCTGTACTTGTTCTTCTACAACTTGAGCTCGTTCTGGTCCAAGTTTTCTTCGTCTTTGTTGTACCGGCCAGGATCCCGGGTAGATTGCCAATTTGTGGCTCATTAGTTCGGGATCAATGCCTGGCATGTCGGCAGCTTTCCATGCAAAGAGATCAACATTATCTCGTAGGAACCGTATTAGTGATTCTTTTGTGTCTCCTTTCAGGATCGTGCCAATATTAGTTGTTTTATCCGAGGTGTCTCCGATCTGGACTCTTTCTACTTCTCCTTCGGGTCGTGGTCGGAATTCTTCTCGCCTCTGAACTCCACCGAGCTCGATTGTGTGGAACTCTCCTCCTTCACCTCGGAGGTTTAGGCTTTCGTTATAACAGCGACGTGCCATCTTTTGATCTGCCTTTATTGTAGCTATCCCTTCCGCAGTTGGGAATTTCATACGTAGATGTGGAGTTGAAACTATTGCGCCGAGTTGATTTAACGTTGTCCGACCTATTAAGGCATTGTAGGCTGAGCTTACGTCGACCACGATGTAGTCGATCTTGAGTGTTCTGGATTGGTTCCCCTTCCCGAAGGTTGTATGCAGCGATACGTATCCCAGCGGTTGAACTGGGGCATCTCCTAGTCCAAACAGGCTGTTCGGGTACGCTCTTAGCTCTTTTTCTTCTAGGTCGAGTTTGTCGAAGGCAGTTTTGAATAAGATGTCGGCAGAGCTTCCCTGGTCAATTAGTGTACGGTGAAGGTTGGCGTTTGCTAGTATGATCGTAATGACTATGGGGTCGTCGTGTCCTGAGATGATTCCGGATGCGTCTTCCTTGGTAAACATGATTGCTGGGATATCTGGGGCTTCCTTTTTTCCTTCGACGTGGTACACCTCTTTGAGGTGTCGCTTGCGAGATGATTTGGAGATTCCTCCTCCAGCAAATCCGCCGTGTATTACGTGAACGTGTCTTTCTGGTGTGTGAGGTGATCGTTCAGATCGTCCAACATCCTCATCCCTTCTTCTTTTTCTTGGTTCGTCATCCCGATTAGCCAAGAACCGATCTAGTTTTCCTTCTCTTACTAGTTTTTCTATGACGTTTTTCAAATCGAAGAATTCATTGGTGGAATGTCCTCGAAGTCGGTGATATTCACAGTATTCATTCCGATTTTCTCCTCCTCTTTTGCCTTTAAGTGGCCGAGCTGGAGGGATTTTCTCTGTATGGCAGACTTCTTTGTAAACATCTACCAAGGATACCCTAAGAGGAGTATAGTTATGATACTTTTTGATTTTCTCTCCGGAGCGATCCTCCTTTTTCTTGGATTCTTTATCTCGGTAGGTAGAACCGAACCTTGAGGCTTCGCCAAGTCGAGAATTTTCCTCCATGTTAATGTATTTCTGTGCCCGTTCTTGTACTTCGTCTAAGGATGTCGGGTATCTCTTTGATATAGATTGGCTAAATGGTCCTTCTCGTAGGCCATTTATGAGGCCCATAATGGCAGCTTCTGTTGGAAGACTTTGTATGTCCATGCATATTTTGTTGAATTTTTCCATGTAGTTGCGAAGGCTCTCCCGATCTCCTTGCTTGATCCCTAGTAGGCTAGGTGCGTGTTTGGCTTTGTCCTTTTGTATGGAGAATCGGGCCAGGAACTTCTTGGCCAGGTCGTCGAAACTAGAGATGGATTTTGGAGGTAGGTTGTCGAACCATTTAATGGCTGTCTTGGTGAGAGTTATTGGAAAGGCTTTGCAGTGAACTGCATCTGAGGCATCAGTGAGGTACATTCTACTTCTGAAGTTACTGAGATGATGGTTGGGGTCCGAGGTACCGTCATATAGAGTCATATCCGGAAGCTTGAAATCTTTCGGAATTTTGGTTTTCATAATTTCTCTGGTGAATGGATCTTGATCTTTCTGAGAGCTATCCTCTGTGGATGGTCGAGTAGCTTTAGTTTTGAGATCAGCTTCGAGTTTTATAAGCTTATCTTCTAATTTTCGGCACCGCCTTATTTCCCGGCGTAGATCTTCTTCTTTTTTACGTCGATGTTGGGCTTCTTTCTCAAGTTACTCTAATCGATTTTGAAGTGCTTCTATTACTCTTGGATTTGATGAATTTTTGTCTCCGTTGGTTTCTGGAGTAACTTTGAATATCATGTCCGCGTTTTTATGCGGCGTTCTGTCTTCCAAACCTGAATCGTGGTCGTTGTCATGGTCATCCGCCATGTTAATGGGATGACTTCCAGGTTTCCCGGCAACGGCGCCAATGTTCCGAGGGTTACCTGAAACTGTAGGTCGATCTCGGACGAGATCTTCTGTGTTGGTCGGAGCCGACATGTCCGACAGGTGTATGGCGGCCGGAGCTGGTGTGTTCGACTTGTCGGACTTGGTGGTTGTGCTGATCCTTCATTCCCGGAGGGTGGGGGGTACCTGCAAGGGACTCCGATGCTTAAGTTAGCAAGGGTATTAAGCAGGTATTGAGTAGAATCAGAGTATGAGTTATACCTGGGTGCTCCAGTGTATTTATAATGGTGAGATGTGGCCTCCTGTGGATAAGATAAGTTAGTTATCTTATCTTATCTTTATCTTATCTTTAAGTGAGGTCATCTTTAAGGAAACCGCCTTTGTCTCTATGGGCTTGGGCTGCCCTTGGATTTTGGGACGTGTCCCTCTTATTTGGGCCCTTTGCTTGGGCTTTCCTGTGACTTGTCCGAGCTCTTTGAGAAGAGGTCGGGTTGTCCTGACCTCAAAGAGGTCGGTCGCTTTGTCTGTAGAACATCCCAGATCGGACAGCTCGATCCCGGGTATGAACAAATGTGATCCCAAAAAGAACCTGACGAGGTCTTATGGATTGCTATATAATAACTTAAAAAGACTGGCCGACACTAAAAAGTCGGACCAAATCAACCCAAGTTATCAGCAAATCCCTGGAAAGAGGTCTGGCCAACCCTATTAAAGAGGAATTGCTATAACTTAGAAAAGATCGACCTAACGACGTCGGTCTCCTATAAGACAAGTTATAAAAGTAATCCCTGAAAGAGACCTAACAAAGGTCCAAGAAGGAGGATTACAAAAATAACTTAGAAGAGATCGACTTAACGAAGTCGGTCTCCTACAAAACAAGTTATAAACGTAATCCCTGAAAGAGACCTGAATAAGGTCCAAGAAAGAGGATTACAGATATAACTTAGAAGAGCCCGACATGACAAAGTCGGCCCAAACGACAAAAGTTATAAAAGTAATCCCTGAAAGAGACTTGGACAAGGTCCAAGAAAGAGGATTACAGAAATAACTTAGGAGGACCCGACATGACAAAGTCGGCCCAAGCGACAAAAGTTATAAAAGTAATCCCTGAAAGAGACTTGAACAAGGTCCAATAAAGAGGATTATAGACATAACTCAGAAGAGACCGACAAGAAGAAGTCGGACCAAACAAAAGCTACAGCTTGGACCGATAAGAAGAAGTCGGACCAACGAAAGCTACAGCTTGAACCGATAAGAAGAAGTCGGACCAACGAAAGCTACAGCTTGGACTGACAAGAAGAAGTCGGACCAACGAAAGCTACAGCTTGGACCGATAAGAAGAAGTCGGACCAACGAAAGTTACAGCTTGGACTGACAAGAAGAAGTCAGACCAACGAAAGCTACAGCTTGGACCGATAAGAAGAAGTCGGACCAACGAAAAACGTGCGCTTAAACGGACATAGCTCCACCCAAAAAGCCACAGCTCCACGACAAGGCTATCAAAATTGTTTAGAATGACTAAAAAGTGTTCTACGAAAACACTAAAAGGTTGTCAGACAAATTAGCCCTAAGGACCACCTCGACCAAGCAGAAAGTGGACAAAATCAGAAGTGATCAAAAGAGGTCGGACAACAAAGTATCGACACTCCACAAAGATCCACAAAAACAGACAAAGACATCTCGCAAACGGCCAGAGGAAGGCCAGGAATGTTTTGCTAAAAGGTACGAAGTCTTGGAAAAAGATACTACTTAAAAAGCGAAAAGCACAGCCTCAAAGACAGAGCTAAAAAGTCATCCAAACAAACTATAAAAAGGTTCCCCATCGGAACACTACCTAAAAAGTTGTTGGATTATGACTAAAAAGCCCGAACAGCGAAGACAAACAAGTCGGAAGAAGGCTGAAAAGTCCCCTCAACAAAGTAAAAGGGGTAATACCAGACTCGCACAAGGAGAAACTACTCAAAGATCGACCAAAGTCAGGATGCTTGAGCCCGACTTCCCCGAAGAGATCGAAACTCTGAAAGCACGGTCTAACGGAAAAGTCCGAACTCAAGCAGGGGCAAAATCATATAGGTCGACGTCAGCTAAAGAAGAGGCACAAGTACGACTTCAAAAAAGAACAAGCCAAAAGGTTGGGAAACAACTTAACGCTCAAATGCGCTTAGCCAAAAAGGATACAACTCCACTCAAAGAAGGCACAATCTCAAACAGGGCTACGAACATCATCCAAGACTAAAAAAAAGGTTCTATATAAAGAACACTAAAAAGTCATTGGACAAATCACTAAAAGTCCGGATATCAAGCCGCAAGGACAACTTCGCCAAAGCAGAGGGTTGTCAACACAAACTTAAAGCAAGGCGTGATCCAAAAGGCAAGGGTAGAAAACCCACGCTACCACTCAAAAGAGGTTGGACTGTGAAGTACCAATCCTCTAGAAAATCTGTAAGATTGCAAAGCAATGAAGAAACAAGCAAGACAGATGCTTGAGCACTACTTCCAAAGAGATCGAAGCTCTGAAAAGCACGATCTCATGGAAAGATCGAACTCAAGCAGGGGCACTGTTCATACCCTGGGTCAAGCTGTCCGATCCGGGATGTTTAGCGACAAGCCGACCGACCTCTTCAGGTCAGACTATCCGACCTCTTCTCAAAGAGCTCGACCAATGCCCGACCTCTTCTCAAAGAGCTCGGCCAAATTGCCAAAGGAGCCCAAAGCAGGCCCAAAATGAAGGAATACAGCCCAGTCTAAAGGCAGCCAAAGCCCAGAAAGATAAAGGCGGTTCCCTTAAAGATAAGATGACTTCACTCAAAGATAAGATAAGATAAGATAAGATAACTATCTTATCTCCAGAGAGGTCACTCCTCACCATTATAAATACACTGGAGCACCCAGGTATAACTCATACTCTGATTCTACTCAATACCTGTTTAATACCCTTGCTAACTTAAGCATCGGAGTCCCTTGCAGGTACCCCCCACCCTTCGGTGACAAGGGATAAGTAGCATTCTCAATTGTACAAGTCGGACACACCAGCTCCGGCCACTATACACCTGGCAGACACGTCGGCTCCGACCAGCACAGAAGATCTCGTCCGAGATCGACCTACAGTTTCAGGTAACCCTCGGAACAGAAACATAATCTACAACTAACAGTATATAGAGGTGGCCATTAGAATTTGGAAATGAACCTATGAAGTCAATGTCCCAAACATAAAAAATTTCACAGAAAAGCATAATTTGTTGAGGCATTTCATCCTTCTTGGATATATTACAAAATTTTTGGCATGGGGAACAAGATTTACAAAATTTAGCAGCGTCTTTAAGAAGAGTAGGCCACCAGAATCCACAGTCTAAGATTTTTCTAGCTGTTCTTTGAGGGCCAAAATGTCCTCCACTCTCAGATGAGTGACAGGCCTCTAAAATGGACTGAAATTCTGATTGAGGCACACACCTTCTAATTACCTGGTCAGCGCCACATCTCCATAAATATGGGTCATCCCATATATAATATTTAGACTCGCTTTTCAGCTTGTCTTCTTGATGCTTAGTAAAGTTTGGAGGAAAAGTGCGGCTAACTAGATAATTAGTTACAGGTGCATACCAAGGGATTACCTCAGATACTGCTTGTAGGTTATCAAATGAAAAATTATCAGCTATAGGAGTGGAGTCATCTTTAATGTGCTCAAGGCGACTCAAGTGGTCTGCCACTAGATTCTGGTTACCACTCCTATCCTTTATTTCTAAATCAAATTCTTGTAGTAGCAGTATCCAACGTATAAGCCTTGGTTTGGATTCCTTTTTAGCTAATAAATACTTTAGAGCTGCGTGGTCTGAGTACACTACTACCTTCGTACCAAGTAAATAGGCTCGGAATTTATCCAGAGCAAAAACAATAGCAAGAAGCTCTTTCTTAGTAGTAGTGTAATTGGACTGAGCGGCATCTAAAGTTTTAGACACATAAGCAATAACAAAAGGATCCTTACCTTCACGCTGAGCCAGCGCTGCTCCTACTGCATGGTTGGAAGCATCGCACATGATTTTGAATGGCTGGCTCCAGTCCAGTCCTCTCACAATTGGAGCTTGAGTCAGGGCAGTTTTCAGCTTATGAAACGCTTGTTTGCAATCCTCACTGAACTCGAACTCAATATCCTTCTGCAGTAGTCTGGATAGGGGAAGTGCTACCTTACTAAAGTCCTTAATGAATCTTCGGTAAAAACCTGCATGTCCAAGGAACGAACGGACTTCCCTCACAGAAGAGGGGTAAGGCAAACTAGAAATAACATCCACCTTTGCTGGATCTACAGAAATGCCAGTATTAGATACAACATGTCCTAGTACGATTCCTTGTTTAACCAAAAAATGACATTTTTCAAAATTCAATACAAGGTTTGTACTGACATATCTATCTAATACTCTAGATAGACTATCCAAGCAAAGGCTAAAAGAATCACCATAAACGCTGAAATCTTCCATAAAAACATCCATACGTCCTCAATAAGATCAGAGAAAAGACTCATCATGCACCTTTAGAAAGTAGCTGGTGCATTGCACAGGCCAAAGGGCATTCTCTTGTAAGCATAAGTCCCAAAAGGACAGGTAAAAGTAGTCTTTTCTTGATCCTCAGGAGCTATATGAATCTGGAAATATCCTGTATAACCATCTAAAAAGCAATAATGTGATTTACCTGACAGGCGATCCAACATTTGATCAATGAATGGAAGAGGGTAGTGATCCTTACGAGTGGCTTGGTTGAGACAACTGTAATTAATGCAGACCCTCCAGGCATTCTGTACTCTGGTAGCTATGAGCTCTCCATGCTCATTCTTCACTGTAGTGACTCCAGACTTCTTGGACACCACTTGTACTGGGCTTACCCATTCACTGTCTGAAATGGGATAGATAATATCTGCCTCTAATAGTCTGGTCACTTCCTTCTTGACAACCTCTAAGATAGTGGGGTTTAGTCTTCTCTAGGGTTGACGAACGGGTCTTGCTCCTTCTTCTAAAAAGATTCTGTGCTCACAAACTTGAGGGTTGATGGCCACTATGTCTGCCAAACTCCACCCAATTGCTTTCTTGTGCCTCCTCAGCACACTAAGTAACTGCTCTTCCTGTTGAGAGGTGAGGTCCCATGCAATGATAACTGGGAACTTCTATTTGTCGTCGAGGTAAGTGATGAGCGGATAATTTGTACGCTTTTTGGCATTGTTTTTAGTATGTTTTTAGTATGTTTTAGTTAGTTTTTAGTATATTTTTATTAGTTTTTAGTTAAAATTCACTTTTCTGGACTTTACTATGAGTTTGTGTGTTTTTCTGTGATTTTAGGTATTTTCTGGCTGAAATTGAGGGACCTGAGCAAAAATTTAATTCAGAGGCTGAAAAGGACTGCAGATGCTGTTGGATTCTGACCTCCCTGCACTCGAAGTGGATTTTCTGGAGCTACAGAAGCCCAATTGGCACGCTCTCAACGGCGTTGGAAATTAGACATCCTGGGCTTTCCAGCAATGTATAATAGTTTATACTTTGCCCGAGATTTGATGGCCCAAACCGGCATTTCAAATCAGTTCAAGAATGCCCGGCGTTAAACGCCGGAACTGGCACAAGAATGGGAGTTAAACGCCCAAACTAGCATAGAAGCTGGCGTTTAACTCCAAGAAAAGTCTCTACACGAAAATGCTTCAATGCTCAGCCCAAGCACACACCAAGTGGGCCCGGAAGTGGATTTTTATGTCATTTACTCATCTTTGTAAACCCTAGGCTACTAGTTCTCTACAAATAGGACCTTTTGTTATTGAATTTTCATCTTTTGATCATTTTTTGATCTTTTGATCACTTTTAGATCTCTAGATCATCTTTGGATGTCTAGTTCTTAGATTATGGGAGGCTGGCCTCACGGCCATGCCTAGACCTTGTTCTTATGTATTTTCAACGGTGGAGTTTCTACACACCATAGATTAAGGTGTGGAGCTCTGCTGTACCTCGAGTATTAATGCAATTACTATTGTTCTTCTATTCAACTCAGCTTGTTCTTGTTCTAAGATATCACTTGTTCCTCAACCTGATGAATGTGATGATCCGTGACACTCATCATCATTCTCACCTATGAACGTGTGCCTGACAACCACCTCCGTTCTACCTTAGATTGAGTTGATATGTCTTGGATCCCTTAATCAGAATCTTCGTGGTATAAGCTAGAATTGATGGCAGCATTCAAGAGGATCCGGAAGGTCTAAACCTTGTCTGTGATATTCTGAGTAGGATTCAATGATTGAATGACTGTGACGAGCTTCAAACTCTTGAAGGCTGGGCGTTAGTGACAGACGCAAAAGAATCAATGGATTCTATTCCAACCTGATTAAGAACCGACAGATGATTAGTCGTGCCATGACAGGGTACGTTGTACATTTTCACTGAGAGGACGAGATTGTAGCCACTGACAACGGTGATGCCCAACATACAGCTTGCCATAGAAAGGAGTAAGAAGGATTGGATGAAGACAGTAGGAAAGCAGAGAGACGGAAGGGACCAAGCATCTCCATACGCTTATCTAAAATTCTCACCAATGAATTACATAAGTATCTCTATCTTTATGCTTTATTCATATATCATTCATAACCAATTGAATCTGCCTGACTGAGATTTACAAGGTGACCATAGCTTGCTTCATACCAACAATCTCCGTGGGATCGACCCTTACTCGCGTAAGGTTTATTACTTGGACGACCCAGTGCACTTGCTGGTTAGTTGTGCGAAGTTGTGATAAGGAGTTGAGATTGCAATTGAGCGTACCATGTTGATGGCGCCATTGATGATCACAATTTCGTGCACCAAGTTTTTGTCCCCGTTGCCGGGGATTGTTGAGTTTGGACAACTGACGGTTCATCTTGTCGCTTAGATTAGGCATTTATCTTCAGAGTTCTTAAGAATGAATTCTAGTGTTTCAAGGTGATGTTCTTATCATCACCAAAGCTGATTGATTCTCATCAATTTAGCTCTTGAATGTAATGTCCTGCTGAAGCTTGGCTAGCCATGTCTAATTTCTTTAGACTAAAGCTTTAGACTAACATTGCATGATTCCTGGAATTCTCATTAAGAATTTTGATACCTTTATTTTCTTTTCCACTTAATTTTCAAAAAATCCAAAAAAAAAAAATTTACAAAATCATAAAAACCAAAAATATTTTATGTTTCTTGTTGAGTCTTGTATCTCATGTTATGTTTGGTGTCAATTGCAAGTTTCTGTTCTTCTTGCATTCATTCATGTGTCTTAAGTGATCTTCAAGATGTTCTTGATGATTTTCTTGCTCTGATCTTTGAATTCTCTTGACTTGAGTGTTTGGTTATATGCATTCTCATTTTGTTAGTGTCAGTAGTATACAAACTTCTAAGTTTGGTGTCTTGCATGCATTGTTTATTTGATTTTAGTTGCATTGCGTCTATTCCTCATTATTAAAAATCCAAAAATATTTTTAATTTGTGTCTTTTCAAGTCAATAATACAGAGAATTGAAGATTCAGAACATACAGCAGAGGAATTACACAGAAAAAGCTGGGCGTTCAAAACGCCCAGTGAGAAAGGTAAACTGGCGTTTAAACGCCAGCCAGGGTGCCTGGCTGGGCGTTTAACGCCCAAAAGGGTAGAGCTTTGGGCGTTAAACGCCAGAATGTGCACCATTCTGGGCGTTTAACGCCAGGATGACACAAGAGGGAAGATTCTGTTTTCAATTCAAATTTTTTTTCAAGTTTTCAAAATCTTTTCAAAATCAAATCTTTTTCAAATCAAATCTTTTCAATCAAATCTTTTTCAAAATCAATTTCTTTCCATTTTCAAAGATACTTGCTAACAATTAATGATTTGATTCAACATTTCAAGTATGTTGCCTTTTCTGTTGAGAAAGCTTTAATGTCTGAATCATATCTTTCTTGTTAGGCAGGTTATTAATTTTTAAAATCAAATCTTTTTAAATTGTTTTTCAAATCATATCTTCTCAATCATATCTTTTTAAATACCATAACTTTTCAATCATATCTCTTTAATCACATATTTTTCAAAATAGTTTTCAATCATATCTTTTTTATTTCTAATTTCAAAATCTTTTTCAAAAATCACTTGATTTCTTTTCCACTCTTAGTTTTCGAAAATCAATTAGTTTTTTTTCAACATGTTTTTAAAATCTTTTACTTAATTTTCGAAAATTTCTTCCCCTCTTCTCACATCCTTCTATTTATGGACTAACACTCCTTCTCAATGCACAATTCGAACTCCATCATACTTGATAAAGTTCGAATTTTTCTACCTCTTCCTTCTATTTTTCTTTTCCTCTGACACCTCAAGGAATCTCTATACTGTGACATAGAGGATTCCATATTTTCTTGTTCTCTTCTCTTTCATATGAGCAGGAGCAAAGACAAAAGCATTCTTGTTGAGGCTGACCCTGAACCTGAAAGGACCTTGAAGCGAAAGCTAAGAGAAACTAAGGCACAACTCTCTATAGAGGATCTAACTGAAATCTTCAAAGAAGAAGACATGGCAGCCGAAAACAACAACAATGCCAACAATGCAAGGAAGGTGCCGGGTGACTTTACTGCACCTACTCCCGACTTCTATGGGAGAAGCATCTCTATCCCTGCCATTGGAGCAAACAACTTTGAGCTTAAGCCTCAATTAGTTTCTCTAATGCAACAAAATTGCAAGTTCCATGGACTTCCATTGGAAGATCCTCATCAGTTTTTAGCTGAATTCTTGCAAATCTGTGACACTGTCAAGACTAATGGGGTTGACCCTGAGGTCTACAGACTTATGCTATTCCCTTTTGCTGTAAGAGACAGAGCTAGGATATGGTTGGACTCACAACCTAAAGAAAGCCTGAACTCTTGGGAAAAGCTAGTCAATGCCATCTTGGCAAAGTTCTTTCCACCTCAAAAATTGAGTAAGCTTAGAGTGGAAGTCCAAACCTTCAAACAGAAGGAAGGAGAACCCCTCTATGAAGCTTGGGAAAGATACAAACAGTTGATCAGAAAGTGTCCCTCTGACATGCTTTCTGAATGGAGCATCATAGGTATTTTCTATGATGGTCTGTCTGAACTGTCCAAGATGTCATTGGATAGTTCTGCTGGAGGATCTCTTCATCTGAAGAAGACGCCTGCAGAAGCTCAAGAACTCATTGAAATGGTTGCAAATAACCAATTCATGTACACTTCTGAAAGGAATCCTGTGAGCAATGGGACGAATCAGAAGAAAGGAGTTTTTGAGATTGATACTCTGAATGCCATATTGGCTCAGAACAAAATATTGACTCAGCAAGTCAATATGATTTCTCAAAGTCTGTTTGGAACGCAAGCTGCACCAGGCAGTACTAAGGACGCTTCATCTGAAGAAGAAGCTTATGATCCTGAGAACCCTTCAATAGAAGAGGTGAATTACATGGGAGAAACCTATGAAAACACCTATAATTCTTCATAGAGAAATCATCCAAATCTCTCATGGAAGGATCAACAGAGACCTCAACAAGGTTTCAACAACAATAATGGTGGAAGAAACAGGTTTAGCAACGGCAAGCCTTTTCCATCATCTTCTCAGCAACAGACAGAGAATTCTAAGCAGAACCACTCTGACTTAGTAACCATGGTCTCTGATCTAATCAAAACCACTCAAAGTTTCATGACTGAAACAAGGTCCTCCATTAGGAATTTGAAGGCACAAGTGGGACAGTTGAGTAAGAAAGTTACTGAACTTCCTCCTAGTACTCTTCCAAGCAATACAGAAGAGAATCCAAAAGGAGAGTGCAAGGTCATCAACATGGCCGAACTAGGAGAGGAGGAAGAGGCATTGAACGCCACTGAGGAAGACCTCAATGGACGTCTACTGGCCTCCAATGAGTTCCCTAATGAGGAACCATGGGAATCTGAAGCTCACACTGAGACCATAGAGATTCCATTGGATTTACTTCTGCCATTCATGAGCTCTGATGAGTATTCTTCCTCTGAAGAGGATGAGTATGTCACTGAAGAGCAAGTTGCTAAATACCTTGGAGCAATCATGAAGCTAAATGACAAGTTATTTGGTAATGAGACTTGGGAGAACGAACATCCTTTGCTCACCAAAGAACTGGATGACTTGTCTAGGCAGAAATTACCTCAAAAGAGACAAGATCCTGGGAAGTTTTCAATACCTTGTGCCATAGGCACCATGACCTTTAAGAAGGTTCTGTGTGACCTAGGGTCAAGTATAAACCTCATGCCTCTCTCTATAATGGAGAAGCTAGGGATCTTTGAGGTACAAGCTGTAAGAATCTCACTAGAGATGGCAAACAATTCAAGAAAACAAGCTTATGGACTTGTAGAGGATGTTCTGGTAAAGATTGAAGACCATTACATCCCTGCTGATTTCATAGTCCTAGAGACTGGGAAGTGCGTGGATGAATCCATCATCCTTGGCAGACCCTTCCTAGCCATAGCAAAGGCTGTGATTGATGTGGACAGAGGAGAATTGATCATTCAAGTGAATGAAGAATCCTTTGTGTTTAAGGCTCAAGGATATTCTTCTGTCACCATGGAGAGGAAGCATGAAGAGCTTCTCTCAAAACAGAGTCAAACAGAGCCCCCACAGTCAAACTCTAAGTTTGGTGTTGGGAGGCCACAACCAAATTCTAAGTTTGGTGTTGAACCCCCACATTCAAACTCTAAGTTTGGTGTTGGGAGGTTTCAACATTACTCTGAGTATCTGTGAGGCTCCATGAGAGCCCTCTGTCAAGCTACTAACATTAAAGAAGCGCTTGTTGGGAGGTAACCCAATGTTATATTTAAACTATTTCCCTTTGTTATTTTATGTTTTCTGTAGGTTGATGATCATGAGAAGTCACAAAATCAATTAAAAAAGCAAAAACAGAAAGAAAAATAGCACACCCTAGAGGAAGACCTTGCTGGCATTTAAACGCCAGTAAGGGCAGCAAATGGGCGTTTAACGCCCAGTCTGGCACCATTCTGGGCGTTTAACGCCAGAAAGGGGCACCAGACTGGCGTTAAACGCCAGGAAAGGGCAAGAAGTTGGCGTTAAACGCCAGAATTGGGCACCAGCCCGGCGTTTAACGCCAGAATTGGCATGAAGAGCATTTTTGCTCGCCACTTGGTGCAGGGATGAATTTTCCTTGACACCTCAGGATCTGTGGACCCCACAGGATCCCCATCTACCCCACCACTCTCTCTCTTCTTCACCCATTCACCAATCACCTCAACACCTCTTCCCCAAAAACCCCTCACCTATCAAATTCCATCTTTCTCTTCACCACTCACATCCATCCTTCATAAAACCCCACCTACCTCACCATTCAAATTCAAACCACTTTCCCTCCCAAACCCACCCTCTCAGAGCCGAAACCTACCCCTCTCTCAACCCCTATATAAACCCATCTTCACCCCTTCATTTTCACACAACCTAAACACTACTTCTCCCCCTTTGGCCGAACCACAAAGCCATCTTCATCTCCTCTATTTCTTCTTCTTCTACTCTCTTCTTTCTTCGTTTGCTCGAGGACGAGCAAACCTTCTAAGTTTGGTGTGGTAAAAACATTGCTTTTTGTTTTTCCATAACCATTTATGGCATCTAAGGCCGGAGAAACCTATAGAAAGAGGAAAGGGAAGGCAAAAGCTTCCACCTCTGAGTCATGGGAGATGGAGAGATTCATCTCAAGGGTGCATCAAGACCACTTCTATGAAGCTGTGGCTTTGAAGAAGGTGATCCCCGAGGTCCCTTTCAAACTCAAAATGAGTGAATATCCGGAGATCCGAAATGAGATCCGAAGAAGAGGTTGGAAAGTTCTTACCAACCCCATTCAACAAGTCAGAATCTTAATGGTTCAAGAGTTCTATGCCAATGCATGGATAACCAAGAGTCATGATCAAAGTGTGAACCCGAACCCAAAGAATTGGCTTACAATGGTTCGGGGGAAATGCTTAGATTTTAGTCCAGAAAATGTAAGGTTGGCATTCAACTTGCCCATGATGCAAGGAGATAAACACCATTACACTAGAAGGGTCAACTTTGATCAAAGGTTGGACCAAGTCCTCATAGACATTGGTGAAGAGGGCGCTCAATGGAAGAGAGATTCAAGAGGGAAGCCGATTCAACTAAGAAGGCATGACCTCAAGCCCGTGGTTAGGGGATGGTTGGAGTTTATCCAACGCTCAATCATTCCCACTAGCAACCGGTCCGAAGTTACTATAGACCGGGCCATCATGAAGTCCTCATAGACATTGGTGAAGAGGGCGCTCAATGGAAGAGAGATTCAAGAGGGAAGCCGGTTCAACTAAGAAGGCATGACCTCAAGCCCGTGGTTAGGGGATGGTTGGAGTTTATCCAACGCTCAATCATTCCCACTAGCAACCGGTTCGAAGTTACTATAGACCGGGCCATCATGATTCATAGCATCATGATTGGAGAGGAAGTAAAAGTTCATGAGGTTATAGCCCAAGAACTTTATAAGATGGCGGACAAGTCCTCTACCTTGGCAAGGTTAGCCTTTCCTCATCTTATTTGTCACCTCTGTTATTCAGTTGGAATTGACATAGAGGGAGACATCCTCATTGATGAGGACAAGCCCATCACTAAGAAAAGGATGGAGCAAACAAGAGATCCCACTCATCATGAAATCCCTGAGATACCTCAAGGGATGCACTTTCCTCCATAAAACTATTGGGAGCAAATCAACACCTCCCTAGGAGAATTGAGTTCCAACATGGGACAACTAAGGGTGGAGCACCAAGAACATTCCATTCTCCTCCATGAAATTAAAGAAGATAAAAGAATCATGAGAGAGGAGCAACAAAGGCAAGGAAGAGACATTGAGGAGCTCAAGCACTCCATAAGATCTTCAAGAGGAAGAACAAGTCGCCATCACTAAGGTGGACCCGTTCTTTAATCTCCTTGTTCTTTATTTTTCTGTTTTTCTAAAAAACTTGCTTATGTTTATCTATGTTAGTGTCTATGCCTTAAAGTTATGAATGTCCTATGAATCCATCACCTTTCTTGAATGAAAAATGTGCTTAATTGAAAAAGAGAAGAATTGCATGAATTTTGAATTTTATAACAGATTAATTATTTTGATGTGGTGGCAATACTTTTGTTTTCTGAATGTATGCTTAAACAGTGCATATGTCTTTTGAATTTGTTGTTTATGAATGTTGGCTCTTGAAAGAATGATGAAAAAGGAGACATGTTACTGAGGATCTGAAAAATCATAAAAATGATTCTTGAAGCAAGAAAAAGCAGTGAATACAAAAAAAAAAAGAAAAAAAAGGGGAGAAAACGAAAAAAAAGAAGAAGAAAAAGGAAAAAAATAATAAAGTTGTGATCCAAGGCAAAAAGAGTGTGCTTAAGAACCCTGGACACCTCTAATTGGGGACTCTAGCAAAGCTGAGTCACAATCTGAAAAGGTTCACCCAATTATATGTCTGTGGCATGTATGTATCCGGTGGTAATACTGGAAGACAGAGTGCTTTGGGCCACGGCCAAGACTCATAAAGTAGCTGTGTTCAAGAATCATCATACTTAACTAGGAGAATCAATAACACTATCTGGATTCTGAGTTCCTAAAGAAGCCAATCATTCTGAATTTCAAAGGATAGAGTGAGATGCTAACACTATTCAGAGGCAAAAAGCTAAAAGCCCCGCTCATCTAATTAATACTGATCTTCATAGATGATTTTGGAGTTCATTGCATATTCTCTTCTTTTTATCTTATTTGATTTTCAGTTGCTTGAGGACAAGCAACAATTTAAGTTTGGTGTTGTGATGAGCGGATAATTTGTACGCTTTTTGGCATTGTTTTTAGTATGTTTTTAGTATGTTTTAGTTAGTTTTTAGTATATTTTTATTAGTTTTTAGTTAAAATTCACTTTTCTGGACTTTACTATGAGTTTGTGTGTTTTTCTGTGATTTCAGGTATTTTCTGGCTGAAATTGAGGGACCTGAGCAAAAATCTGATTCAGAGGCTGAAAAGGACTGCATATGCTGTTGGATTCTGACCTCCCTGCACTCGAAGTGGATTTTCTGGAGCTACAAAAGCCCAATTGGCGCGCTCTCAACGGCGTTGGAAAGTAGACATCCTGGACTTTCCAGCAATATAATACTCCATACTTTGCCTGATATTTGATGGCCCAAACCGGCGTTTCAAATTAGCTCAAGAATGCCCGGCATTAAACGCCGGAAATGGCACAAGAATGGGAGTTAAACGCCCAAACTGGCATAGAAGCTGGCGTTTAACTCCAAGAAAAGTCTCTACACGAAAATGCTTCAATGCTCAGCCCAAGCACACACCAAGTGGGCCCAGAAGTGGATTTTTATGTCATTTAGTCATCTTTGTAAACCCTAGGCTACTAGTTCTCTACAAATAGGACCTTTTGTTATTGTATTTTCATCTTTTGATCATTTTTCGATCTTTTGATCACTTTTAGATCTCTAGATCATCTTTGGACGTCTAGTTCTTAGATTATGGGAGGCTGGCCTCACGGCCATGCCTAGACCTTGTTCTTATGTATTTTCAACGGTGGAGTTTCTACACACCATAGATTAAGGTGTGGAGCTCTGCTGTACCTCGAGTATTAATGCAATTACTATTGTTCTTCTATTCAATTCAGCTTGTTCTTGTTCTAAGATATCACTTGTTCCTCAACCTGATGAATGTGATGATCCATGACACTCATCATTATTCTCACCTATGAACGTGTGCCTGACAACCACCTCCGTTCTACTTTAGATTGAGTGGATATCTCTTGGATCCCTTAATCAGAATCTTCGTGGTATAAGCAAGAATTGATGGCGGCATTCAAGAGGATCTGGAAGGTCTAAACTTTGTCTGTGGTATTCTGAGTAGGATTCAATGATTGAATGACTGTGACGAGCTTCAAACTCCTGAAGGCTGGGCGTTAGTGACAGACGCAAAAGAATCAATGGATTCTATTCCAACCTGATTGAGAACCGACAGATGATTAGCCATGCCGTGACAGGGTGCATTGAACATTTTCACTGAGAGGACGGGATTGTAGCCACTGACAACGGTGATGCCCAACATACAGCTTGCCATAGAAAGGAGTAAGAAGGATTGGATGAAGACAGTAGGAAAGCAGAGAGACGGAAGGGACCAAGCATCTCCATACGCTTATCTGAAATTCTCACCAATGAATTACATAAGTATCTCTATCTTTATGCTTTATTCATATATCATTCATAACCAATTGAATCTGCCTGACTGAGATTTACAAGGTGACCATAGCTTGCTTCATACCAACAATCTCCGTGGGATCGACCCTTACTCGCGTAAGGTTTATTACTTGGACGACTCAGTGCACTTGCTGGTTAGTTGTGCGAAGTTGTGATAAGGAGTTGAGATTGCAATTGAGCATACCATGTTGATGGCGCCATTGATGATCACAATTTCGTGCACCAGTAAGTGAAGAGAGAACTTTTGCGTGATCTAGAATTCAGAATAAATTTCCGTTGCAAGTATAGCTTCTAAACCAACAAAAGTCCTTTCTTACAAACGTTTTGGTTGTCACAAGTAACAAACCCTTAAATAAATTGATAACCGAAGTATTTAAACCTCGGGTCGTCTTCTCAAGGAATTGCAGGGAGGTATGTTCTTATTATTGGTTATGAAGATTGGAAATCGGGGTTTTGGAGTTTGGGCAATGGGCACAGATATAAAGGAAAATAAATTAATAATTATAAAATCTCTTGGCAAGGTATGAGAACTGGAAGTCCGATCCAGTTATCCTTATCAATTGTGAAGAGAATTGGATTTTTCTCCCACCTTGTTAACCTCTAACTATGAAGGTAAGTTAAGTGGATGAATTAATTTTGATTCCTCAGGTCCTAGTCTTTCCTTGGAAAAGGCTAGAATTATTGGAACTCGAATTAATTCTTGAAGAATTCCAATTTTCAGTCAACAATAAGTTTGATAACTCAAGAGTCACCAATTAATCAACCAGAGCCAAAAGGTAGAAAATCTAAATTATCTATATAAAGGAAAGCAATCATAAATCTGAAATACCTCGAATTATATTAAATAGAAAGTTAGATTGAACATAGAAATCCATAAGCCAAATTGGCAACATCAAATAATCAACTAAAGTAATAAATAAAAGTAGAAAATAAATTAAAGAAACATTGAACCTGTGATGAAGAAGTTGAAATCCTAATCCTAATCCTAATCCTAAATCCTAAGAGAGAGGAGAGAACCTCTCTCTCGAAAAACTACATCTAAATTATGAAAAGTGTGAATTATGAATGTATGATCATGAATTAATGGATTCCCCCACTTTATAGCCTCTAATTTGTGTTTTCTGGGCCGAAAGCTGGGTCAGAAACAGCCCAGAAATCGCTGTTTACGAATTTAGCTACGCTGGTTTTTCGTCATTCCGATGTGTCCGCGTGGATCACGCGTTCGCATCACCTAGCGGTATGGCCACTATGGTAAATTATATATCAAATTGAAGCCCCGGACGTTAGCTTTCTAACGCAACTAGAACCGCATCATTTGGATCCTTGTAGCTCAAGTTATGTCCGTTTGAGTGCAAAGAGTTCAGGCTGACAGCTTAGCAGTTTCTTCAACTTCTTGTATTCCTTCCACTTTTGGATGCTTCCTTTCCATCCTCTAAGCCATTCCTGCCCTATAATCTCTGAAATCACTTAACACACATATCAAGGCATCGAATGGTAATAAAGGATAATTAAATTTAATATTTCTAAAGCATAGAAAACATGTTTTCACATATATCATATCATAAGGAAGGAATTGTAAAACCATGCAAATAGTATGAATAAGTGTGCAAAGGCTTGATAAAAACCACTCAATTGAGCACAAGATAAACCATAAAATAGTGGATTATCAATCTCCCCACACTTAAATATTAGCATGTCCTCATGCTAAGCTCAAGAGAAGCTATAAAGGAATGAAGAGGAATGGTAAAATGTATGAAATGCAACCTATCTATATGAATGCAAAAAATGTTTCTATCTACTTGGTTAAAAGTAAGCAAGTTCTTCAAGACAAATATGAATCAATTCCACTAATTCAAATTATACAATGAAAGACAAGTAAACTTGTAAGAAGATAGCTTATGAAAGCAGGGAACATAGAATCAAGCATTGAACCCTCACTGGTAGTGTATATCACTCTAGTCTCTCTAGTGTATAGGGTAATCACTCTATTCTTCCCTAGTCATGCTTTCTAAACTTTATTCTTCATCTAACTAATCAACAAGTATTTAATGTACCAATGCAAACATCATGAGGTCTTTTCAAGGTTGTAATAGGGCCAAGGCAAGGGTGAGGATATATGTATGGCTAAGTGAGCTATAAATTGAATCCTTGACTAACAGAAGCTCTCACATAAACACACACACACTCTATATAACTTCTTAAATCACGCCTAGCTACCCATAATTTCCACTTTTGTATCACATACTCATATACCAAACTTTTGATATTTCTTTACTTTTATCACATGTGCATTGATCTTTCTATTAAAGCTTAACATTGGGGTAATTTTGTCCTCTTATTTATTGAATTTTTTTTTGAATCATAAAAATAAACATAACATTGTCAATGCACATGGATTTTTTTATTTTATTTTTCTATTTTGGTTTTTCATGAGTAGGTTCCCAAATTCCCAATATTAGAAACATGATACATTCCCTTATTAACCCATGTTCCCACAGTTTCCCCACACTTAATTGATACACAATCTTTATCTTAAGCTAACCAAAGATTCAATTGGGATATTTAATTTGTTTTTCTACTTAAGGCTAGTGATGTAGTTATAGAATAGAAGGGGATTAAAAAGTTCAAAGTGGCTAACAAAGGTAATTTAAAGGGTAGGCTTATTTGGGATAAGTGAGCTAAAACAAATAATGGCCTCAATCATATGCAAGCATGTAAATACATTAAATAATGGACATATAGAATGAAACAAAGTAAAGATTGCAATCATAGAGAAGAAAACACACAAGAATAAAATATTTATGGTTAAATAATGTAACCATGTAAATAAGCTCAAAGTCTCACAGGTTGTGTGTTCTAGCTTTTAACTATGTTCCAAATACAACTTCCAAACAAGTTTAACACAAAATTTTCAATTTAAATTAGTGAAATACTATACAAATTTCTTGAAAAAGAAAATATTATTTCAACCAAGTAGTAACTAAATGCATAAAATCAAACAAACATGCAATCAAATATGTAAATGCAGCAATGAACAAACAAAGAAAATAGAATATTGGTGTTGAGAAGAGAATAACTAACCCGTGGAGATTGGTATCGACCTCCCCACACTTAAAGATTACACCGTCCTCGGTGCATGCAAAGATGTGCAGGTGGCGGGGGATGTGGTTCGTCAGCTGTTGCTCGTTGTAGAAGCGTTCTTTTTATCCGTTCTGGTGGCCAGCCTGAAAAAGAGAGAAGAGAAAAGGACATAAAGTCAAAGGGATAGAGCAAAGAGGAGGGCGGTACGAGTAATAATCATGCCAAGTAAGGAAAATAGTGAATGAAAGACATGGTCGCGATTCCATGTGATCAGTTCATCAATGGAAATATAGCAAGGCATGGGAAGTATTGGATGCAAGATGTTTATTAGCATGCCGGCAAGGGCATGAGTAGCATAGATCAAGCATCAAAGATTAAAAATGTATTATTACTCGTAACAAACCGACAATCACGTTTGTATTGACAATTATAATTAAAAATAAAATGTGGAAAGGGTTTTGTGAAAAACAGGCATTAGAGTAGTAAGATAACATAAAAGTAGTGCATGATGCCATACGGGCTTTTTCACAAACACATAGCATGCATGGTAAATAAGTTATTGAAAGTATTCAGTTGAACATGCAAGCAACCTTTTAAAAAAATTATATAATTGTCAAACAATTCTTTGAATAATCCACAAGTAAAATAAATAAATTTCTAACACCAATGAAAATAATGCAATGAATGAAACTATGCAAATAAATTAAATAGAAGTGAAGAGGGATGAGAAGAAGAAAGTAAGAAAAGGAAGAAGAAAGAAGAAAAGAAATAAGAAGGGAAGAAAAGAATTAGATATATGGAAGAAAAGATAAGATATTTGGCAGCTCTGGATAAGTTGTGCGGCACAAGCGACGCGGACGCGTGGGGGATGCGGTCGCGCGACTTGCACTGAAATTAATCGATGCGGTCGCATCGGTCACACGGACGCGTGACGCATTTTGTGCTACTGGCGCGAGGGCAGTCTCGTATTCGCACAACTCTCTGTTCAAAATTCATTATTGCCAAATTCCAGGGTGACACGATCGCGTGGTTGACGCGATCACGTGCGTGGCCATTATAGGGATCTGACACGGACGCGTCAGCCATGCGTCCGCGTGGTAAGGCTTGTGCTTCTAGCATGAGTCCAGCCACGATCCAGCTCAACTTTCGGCCATACACCATTTTTACGTCGATTTACAGGGCACGCGTTCGCGTGGGTAACGCGAACGCGTGGGAGGCATTTTTCCCACATGACGCGGATGCGTCAGCGACGCGGGCGCGTGGGTCAAATTTGTGCCAAAGGCACGCCTCCAGCCACGCTCTCGCGGGACTCTCTGTTCACTTTTTGTTTCTCTCTAAAGCACCTGCGACGCGGACGCGTCAGCGACGCTGACGCGTCGCGTGCGAAATTTTTTTTTTTAAAATGCAGTATGCAGAATGCAATTCTTAATATGAATGCTATGCAAGTATGCATGATTCCAGGTTCAATCAAAACTCAAAAACAAACAAAACAGACTAGAATTAAAACTGAAAAGGGATCGATCATAACATGGTTGGTTGTCTCCCACCTAGAACTTTTAGTTAAAGTCCTTAAGTTGGACATTTGGCGAGCTCCTTGTCATGGTGGCTTATGCTTGAACTCATCTTGAAACTTCCACCAATGCTTGGTCTTCCAATAAGCTCTATCCATACTAAGTAAATTCCTCAAGCTTTGATGGAGCTTTTCACAAGCTTTGAGCTCCCAAAATTGATCCTCATATATTCCTGGATCCCAAATCTTGTTTCTACACCCATCTTCAAGTTGATTCTCATGATTCCATCCAGGTGGCAAGCAGTCTGAATTCTCACTAAAGCGGCCAAATAACTTCTTAGACCCATTCAGTTGAGCTGTACACCAACCTTTGCGTTTAAACTTAAAGCTTCCAACCATAATGAACCT
Organism: Arachis stenosperma; assembly: GCF_014773155.1. NCBI lineage: Eukaryota > Viridiplantae > Streptophyta > Magnoliopsida > Fabales > Fabaceae > Arachis > Arachis stenosperma. Next base: position 53,948,353 of record NC_080381.1, read on the forward strand.
TGCAGGACAATTCTTACCACTGACCATATTCCGCTTACTCTTAATGCCAAAAAGAGGTCTAAGCTGACCATCCGTCTTCAGTAGTCCATATTCAAGTGGAATTAGAAAGCTAAGGGATATGAATTTTACCCACTTGAATGCTGTGAAGGATGATGGCAACGTAGGGGGAGGGGTTTCTAATGAACTTGCAAGCTCCACTCCCTTGTGCTCTTCTCTGACAACTTCCACCTCTTTGTAAGCTTCTTCAATTTCAACCTCTTTCTCTTGGTGGCTTTCTTCCAATTCAATCTCTTCTTCATTGTTTACCAAGGGCATGGGAGGTTGTGCTTCATCTTCTTTAAACTCCATATCAAGTTCAATGGAAGAGGATTCAAATGTAGATAAGAATTCATCAATGATTGAATCCATCTCTTGATCATCCCCTTCAAAGTCTTCAACCATGAGATGCCTTGGAGGTTGTACACCATCCTCAACATCAGTTTCAAACGTCTTTGAAGGAGGCTCTATAACTTGACTTTCCTATGGAGGTTCAGCATCTCTTAAATCTTCAATCACTGCCTCTTCTTTTTCTTCAAGAATTCTGGCTTCATCCACTTGTTCCAATACCAAATCGTGCTGCTCACTATCCACCGGAGTGCCTAACTTCTCCTTCCTGCTACGTTCTTCAGTAGATTCTCCACATGAAGCCATGGGGGTTCCTTGAATGTCCGAACATCGGAAAGGTAATCGATTTATTGCTTGATTCAGGTGTTTAAGTATGAAATTGTATTCATCCTTGATGATTTCCTGTTCGACTATTTCTTCACCTTCAAGTACAAAATCCTCCTTGTTGTCTTCTTTCACTAGTTCTTCAATCACGCTGTCAACTTCAAGGGTGTCTACTACCTTCACCTTTAGTGCCTCCTCTAACTCCTTATGAAGTATGGATTCACGAAGATGATCCTCTCTTTGTTATTCCATGTCAATAGTATCAGTGGGATCATGTTACTCTTGGATTGATGGATGTTGGTGCTCTTCCATGGATGGTGGTGATGGGATGGGTGGATCATTATGTGGTTGAGATGGAAGTGCATTGGAGCTTGAGAGTTGAATACTGGGGGTATTTGGTGGTCTAATTTGGGCGGCGAGAGCTTGTATAGCAGAGTTTAGATCGGCAAATGCTTTCTCCATGGAGGTTTGGGATGGATAGGAGGGTTCATTTGTTGGGAGAAAAGGTTCATAACACGGAGGTGGTTCCTCTTGATAAGAATATGGAGATGGTGTATATTGAGGTGGTGGTTCTGGGTATGGTTCATATGGTGGTTGGTGTGGTGGACAAGGGTTGGGGTCATATGGAGGTGAATGGTGAAGAGGGACTTGTGAGTGTGGTGGTTCAAAGCTATCTTGAGGAGGTGGTTCATTGGCATATGATGGGGCTTGTTGGTAACTACAAGGGGGTCCACCATATCTATCATCTTGGTATGCATTATAGAATGGTCTTCGTTCATGGTATCTTGGAAGGTGTTGTTGCCTAAAGGGTTGATCAGATCCTCTTGGCTTCGTCCATCTTTGATTGCTTTGACCTTGATGCATATTCCTGTTGTAGCTTTTTCTTCCTGCAACATAGTTATAACCAGACTCAAAGCCAAAGGGGTGAGAGTTCATAGTAGTAGGAGAAAATAAAAACAAAAACTAACAAAAAGAAAATATTTTGAAAAAGATTTAATTTTTTTTGAAAAATATTTACAATAACAAATAATAAGGCACATGTTTGCAATTTTCCGGCAACGGCGCCATTTTGAAGAGAGAACTTTTACGTGGTCTAGAATTCAGAATAAATTTTCGTTGCAAGTATAGCTTCTAAACCAACAAAAGTCCTTTCTTACAAATATTTTGGTTGTCACAGGTAACAAACCCTTAAATAAATTGATAACCGAAGTATTTAAACCTCGGGTCGTCTTCTCAAGGAATTGCAGGGAGGTATGTTCTTATTATTGGTTATGAAGATTGGAAATCGGGGTTTTGGAGTTTGGGCAATGGGCACAGATATAAAGGAAAATAAATTAATAATTATAAAATCTCTTGGCAAGGTATGAGAACTGGAAGTCTGATCCCAGTTATCCTTATCAATTGTGAAGAGAATTGGATTTTTCTCCCACCTTGTTAACCTCTAACTATGAAGGTAAGTTAAGTGGATGAATTAATTTTGATTCCTCAGGTCCTAGTCTTTCCTTGGAAAAGGCTAGAGTTATTGGAACTCGAATTAATTCTTGAAGAATTCCAATTTTCAGTCAACAATAAGTTTGATAACTCAAGAGTCACCAATTAATCAACCAGAGCCAAAAGGTAGAAAATCTAAATTATCTATATAAAGGAAAGCAATCATAAATCTGAAATACCTCGAATTATATTAAATAGAAAGTTAGATTGAACATAGAAATCCATAAGCCAAATTGGCAACATCAAATAATCAACTAAAGTAATAAATAAAAGTAGAAAATAAATTAAAGAAACATTGAACCTGTGATGAAGAAGTTGAAATCCTAATCCTAATCCTAATCCTAAATCCTAAGAGAGAGGAGAGAACCTCTCTCTCGAAAAACTACATCTAAATTATGAAAAGTGTGAATTATGAATGTATAATCATGAATTAATGGATTCCCCCACTTTATAGCCTCTAATTTGTGTTTTCTGGGCCGAAAGCTGGGTCAGAAACAGCCCAGAAATCGCTGTTTACGAATTTAGCTATGCTGGTTTTTCGTCATTGCGATGCGTCCGCGTGGATCACACGTTCGCATCACCTAGCGGTATGGCCACTAAGGTAAATTATATATCAAATCGAAGCCCCGGACGTTAGCTTTCTAACGCAACTAGAACCGCATCATTTGGATCTCTGTAGCTCAGGTTATGTCCGTTTGAGTGCAAAGAGTTCAGGCTGACAGCTTAGCAGTTTCTTCAACTTCTTGTATTCCTTCCACTTTTGGATGCTTCCTTTCCATCCTCTAAGCCATTCCTGCCCTATAATCCCTGAAATCACTTAACACATATATCAAGGCATCGAATGGTAATAAAGAATAATTAAATTTAATATTTCTAAAGCATAGAAAACATGTTTTCACATATATCATATCATAAGGAAGGAATTGTAAAACCATGCAAATAGTATGAATAAGTGTGCAAAGGCTTGATAAAAATCACTCAATTGAGTACAAGATAAACCATAAAATAGTGGTTTATCAGTAAGCATATTTGAGGTGTGGAGGGAGAGGTTTCAATTCTGACTTCTGTTCATGGTCAGGCTCTGAATTATCTGGAGCTGGTGGCAGTGGTAGAGTACTTTCATTGTCCTCTGAGAATGTCCCCACACTTGGACCTTGTCCTATGTACTTCTCTTCAAATTCCTCCAGGTGAACTTCAGCTACAGTTTCATCTATGATGTCACACTGGAGGATAGAGTGATCTTCTGGAGGTACTTCATAACTCCATTCAGATTGAAGCTTACTACTCGGCTGTCTATTTCAAAAGAGTATGTTCCTGAAAAAGCGTCTAATTTGAACTTCGAGGTCTTCAAGAAAGGTCTTCCGAGTAAGATTGATGATGACTTCTCTGAGTCATGTTGGGGCATCTCCAGGATGTAAAAATCAATGGGGAAAGTGAGACCTTTAATACCCACTAATACATCTTCAGCAACTCCAGCCACTGTACTAATACTTTTATCTGCTAACACAAAACGAGCTGCCGACCTTTTTAAGGGAGGTAGCCTCAAAACATCATATACAGATAAAGGCATTATACTAACACACGCTCCTAAATCACACATGCAGTCAGAAAATATCACACCTCCAATGGTACAGTTAACCATGCATGGGCCTGGGTCACTACATTTTTCAGGTATATTTCCCATTAAAGCAGATATAGAACTCCCTAAAGGAATAGTTTCTAATTCATTAATTTTGTCTTTATGTATGCATAAATCCTTTAGAAACTTTGCGTATTTAGGTACCTGTTGAATAACATCAAAAAGGGGAACAGTTACCTCAACCTTTTTGAATATTTCTACCATTTTGGGATCAGGTTCCAACTGCTTTCTGGGCTTCCTTGCAAGTTGCGGAAATGGAATAGGACTGGCGTTTTCTACAATGTCTGCGCCCTTTGGTGCTTCTTCCTGTGATCTAGCATCTTCTTCCTCAGCCATGTCCTGTATACCCTTTTCTTCCTCAACATCTTCTATTTCCACTACCTCTTCAGCTGAGGCGTGTTCAGGTAGGTTTGGCTCTTCTTGATTCCTCTCTTGCAATGTGGTTCCAGACCTTAGGGTGATGGCATTAATACCACCCTTTGGATTGGGTAATGGTTGAGAGGGGAGTCCACCAGAGCTTGAGGACTGGTTGTTGGAGTTGTTCATTGATCTAATCTATGAGACAAGGTCTTGCAAAGTAGAAGTCAGACCATTCAGAGTAGCAGTAAAGTTGTTTTCCATGGCCTGTTGTCTCCAATCAATAGATTGTTGGTGGACGAAATTGTGATCTATTGTCTTTGTACTTGTATGAAATTTAATAATTGGCTCTATTTGAATTCACAACTCCGTTCAACTAACCAGCAAGTGTAATGGGTCGTCCAAGTAATAAACCTTACGTGAGTAAGGGTCGATCCCACAGAGATTGTTGGTATGAAGCAAGCTATGGTCACCTTGTAAATCTCAGTTAGGCAGATTAAATTGGTTTATGGTTTCAAAAATTAATAATAAAATAGAAAATAAAAAGGGCTAGAAATACTTATGTGAATCAATAGTGGGAATTTCAGATAGGTGTATGGAGATGCTGTGTTCCTCTTGAAACTCTACTTTACTACTCGCTCTTCCTTCAATCCTTCTTACTCCTTTCCATGGCAAGCTGTATGTAGGGCATCACTATCATCAATGGCTACTTTTAATCCTCTCGGAAAAATGGTCCTATGCGCTGTCACTGCATGGCTAATCGTCTGGAGGCATCACCCTTGGTTGATAGCTACATCCCATCCTCTCAGTGAAAATGGTCCAAATGCTCTGTCACAGCACGGCTAATCATCTGTCGGTTCTCAATCAGGTTGGAATAGAATCCATTGATTCTTTTGCGTTTGTCATCACGCCCAGCCTTCAGGAGTTTGAAGCTCGTCACAGTCATTCAATACCGGAATCCTACTCGGAATACCACAGACAATTTTAGACTTTCCGGATTCCCAGGATCCTACTCGGAATACCACAGACAAGGTTAGACTTTCTGGATCCCCATGAATGCCGCCATCTATCTAGCTTATACCACGAAGATTCTGTTGGGGAATCTAAGAGATATGCGCCAGGCCTAAGGTAGAACGGAAGTGGTTGTCAATCACGCGCGTTCATAGGTGAGAATGATGATGAGTGTCACTGATCATCACATTCATCAAAGTGTTGTGCAACGTATATCTTGGAATAAGAATAAGAGAGAATTGAATGAAAAGTAATAATAATTGTATTGAAACTTGAGGTACAGCTGAGCTCCACACCCTTAATCTATGGTGTGCAGAAACTCTACCGTTGAAAATACATAAGTAAAAGGTTCAGGCATGGCCGAATGGCCAGCCCCCAAAACGTGATCACGAGACCGAATAATCAAAGGCTAAACAGTCAAGAGATTAAACTGTCAAAAGATGTCTAATACAATAGATAAATGTTCTATTTATAATAAACTAGCTCCTAGGGTTTACATGAGTAAGTAATTGATGCATAAATCCACTTCCGGGGCCCACTTGGTGTATGCTTGGGCTGAGCTTAATCAATCCACGAGCTGAGGCTTCTCTTGGAGTTGAACTCCGAGTTATGACGTGTTTTGGGCGTTCAACTCCGGATCATGACGTGTTTCTGGCGTTTAACTCCAGACAGCAGCATGAACTTGGCGTTCAACGCCAAGTTACATCGTCAATTTCCGAATAAAGTATGGACTATTATATATTGCTGGAAAGCTCTGGATGTCTAATTTCCAACGTCGTTGAGAGCGCGCCAATTGGAGTTCTGTAGCTCCAGAAAATCCATTTCGAGTGCAGGGAGGTCAGATTCCAACAGCATCAGCAGTCCTTTTGTCAGCCTTTTTCAGAGTTTTGCTCAAGTCCCTCAATTTCAGCCAGAAATTACCTGAAATTACAGAAAAACACACAAACTCATAGTAAAGTCCGGAAATGTGAATTTAACATAAAAACTAAGGAAAACATCCCTAAAAGTAGCTTGAACTTACTAAAAACTACCTAAAAACAATGCCAAAAAGCGTATAAATTATCCGCTCATCACAACACCAAACTTAAATTGTTGCTTGTCCCCAAGCAACTGAAAATCAAATAGGATAAAAAGAAGAGAATATACTATTAATTCCAGAATATCAATGAATATTAATTCTAATTAGATGAGCGAAACTTGTAGCTTTTTGCTTCTGAATAGTTTTGGCATCTCACTTTTTCCTTTGAAGTTTAGAATGATTGGCTTCTCTAGGAACTTAGAATTTTGGATAGTGTTATTGACTTTCTTAGTTAAGCATGTTGATTCTTGAACACAGCTACTAATGAGTCTTGGCCGTGGCCCTAAGCACTTTGTTTTCCAGTATTACCACCGGATACATAAATGCCACAGACACATAACTGGGTGAACCTTTTCAGATTGTGACTCAGCTTTGCTAGAGTCCCCAGTTAGTGGTGTCCAGAGCTCTTAAGCACACTCTTTTGCTTTGGATCACGACTTTAACCAATCAGTCTCAAGTTTTTCACTTGGACTTTCATGACACAAGCACATGGTTAGGGACAGCTTGGTTTAGCCGCTTAGGCCTGGATTTAATTTTCTTGGGCCCTCCTATCCATTGATGCTCAAAGCCTTGGATCCTTTTTACCCTTGCCTTTTGGTTTTAAGGGCTATTGGCTTTTTCTGCTTGCTTTTTCTTTTTCTTTCTAATTTTTTTTTTCGCCACATTTTTTTTTGCAAGCTTTCTTTTTCACTACTTTTTCTTGCTTCAAGAATCAATTTCATGATTTTTCAGATCATCAATAACATTTCTCTTTGTTCATCATTCTTTCAAGAGCCAACAATTTTAACATTCATGAACAACAAGATCAAAAATCATATGCACTGTTCAAGCATTCATTCAGAAAACAAAAGTATTGTCACCACATCAATATAATTAAATTAAATCCAAGGATAAATTCAAAATTCATGTACTTCTTGTTCTTTTGAATTAAAACATTTTTCATTTAAGAGAGGTGAAGGATTAATGGATTTTATTCATAGCTTTAAGGCATGGTTACATACTAATGATCATGAAGTAAAGACATAAAACATAGATAAACACAATATTAAAAAAAAACGAAAACAGAAAGAAATAAAGAACAAGGAATGAATCCACCTTTAGTGGCGTCTTCTTCTTGAAGGACCAACAATGTCCTTAAGCTCTTCTATGTCCCTTCCTTGCCTTTGTTGCTCCTCCCTCATTGCTCTTTGATCTTCTCTTATTTCTTGGAGAATGATGGAGTGCTCATGATGTTCCACCCTTAATTGTTCAACATTGTGGCTCAAATTTTCTAAGGAAGTGTTGAGTTATTCCCAATAGTTGTTTGGAGGAAAGTGCATCCCTTGAGGCATCTTAGGAATTTCTTGATGATGAGCTTCCTCATGCATCTCTTGAGAACCGTGAGGGGTCTCTCTTGCTTGCTCCATTCTCTTCTTGGTGACGGGCTTGTCCTCTTCAATGAGGATGTCTCCTTCTATGATAACTCCAGCTGAGTAACATAGATGGCAAATAAGGTGAGGAAAAGCTAGCCGTGCCATGGGTGAAGGCTTGTCGGCTATTTTGTAGATTTCATTAGAGATGACCTCATGAACTTCTACTTCCTCTCCAATCATGATGCCATGAATCATGATGGCCCGATCCACAGTAACTTCAGATCGGTTGCTAGTGGGAATGATGGAGCGTTGAATGAACTCCAACCATCCTCTAGCTATAGGCTTGAGATCCAGTCTTCTTAGTTGGACTAGCTTGCCTTTGGAGTCTCTCTTCCATTGAGCTCCTTCCACACAAATGTCCATAAGGACTTGGTCCAACCTTTGATCAAAGTTGACCCTTCTAGTGTAGGGGCGTTCATCTCCTTACATCATGGGCAAGTGGAATGCCAACCTCACATTTTCCGGACTAAAATCCAAGTATTTCCCCCGAACCATTGTAAGATAATTCTTTGGACCCGGGTTCATACCTTGATCATGGTTCCTAGTGATCCATGCATTGGCATAGAACTCTTGAACCATTAAGATTCCGACTTGTTGCATGGGGTTGGTTAGGACTTCCCAACCTCTTCTTCGGACTTCATGTCGGATCTCTGGATACTCATTTTTCTTGAGCTTGAAAGGGACCTCAGGGATCACCTTCTTCTTTGCCACAACATCATAGAAGTGGTCTTGATGGCTCTTGGAGATGAATCTTTCCATCTCCCATGACTCGGAGGTGGAAGCTTTTGTCTTCCCTTTTCCTTTTCTAGAGGATACTCCGGCCTTAGGTGCCATTGATGGTAATGAAAAAAAAAAGCTTATGCTTTTACCACACCAAACTTAAAATATTGCTTGCCCTCGAGCAAGAGAAGAAAGAAGAGAAGAAGAAGAAGAAAATATGGTAGAGAGGGAGAGAGGTGGTTTCGGCTAAGTGGTAGAAGAGGGGTGTGTGTTGTGTGAAAATGAAGTAGAATGGAAGGGTATTTATAGGGAGAGGTGGGGTATGTATTCGGCCATTTAGGGTGGGAATGAGTGGGAAAATGGTTTTGAATTTTTGAAGGTAGGTGGGGTTTATGGGGAAGAGTGGATGGATGTGAGTGGTAAATGGGGTAATTGGGAAGAGGAATTGAGGTGATTGGTGAAAGTTGTTGGGAAGTGTGACATGGGGAAGAGTAATCACAAAAACTAGGATTAGGAGGTAAGGTGGGAATATGGTAGGTGGGGATCCTGTGGGGTCCACAGATCCTGAGGTGATCCTGTGGGGTCCACAGATCCTGAGGTGCCAAGGAATTCCATCCCTGCACCAAATAGGCATGTAAAATGCCTTTGCACACCATTCTGGCATTTAAACGCCCATTGGTGCATATTCTGGGCATTCAACGCCCATGTAAAGCATGTTTCTGGCGTTGAATGCCAGTTTCATGCTTGTTACTGGCGTTCAGCACCAGTTTTTCCTCTCTGGGCACATTCCTGGCGTTCAACGCCAGAATGTTGCTTGTTTCTGGCGTTCAGCGCCAGAATGATGCTCTGTTCTGGCGTTGAACGCCAGCCAGATGCATCTTACTGGCGTTGAACGCCAGCCTGTGCGTCCTCCAGGGTGTGAATTTTTTCTTCTGCTGTTTTTGATTCTGTTTTTAATTTTTATGATTTTTTTTCGTGACTCCTCATGATCATGTACCTAATAAAACACAAAATAACAATAAAATAGAATAAAATAAAATTAGATAAATAAAATTGGGTTGCCTCCCAACAAGCGCTTCTTTAATGTCAATAGCTTGACAGTGGCTCTCATGGAGCCACAAGGTGATCAGGTCAATGTTGTATAGTTGCCAACACCAAACTTAGAGTTTGGATATGGGGTTTTAACACCAAACTTAGAGTTTGGTTATGGCCTCCCAACACCAAACTTAGAGTTTGACTGTGGGGGCTCTTCTTGACTCTGAACTGAGAGAAGCTCTTCATGCTTACTCTCTTTTGTCACAGAGGGATGGCCATGTGCCTTAAACACAAGGTAGTCCCCATTCAATTGAAGGACTAATTCACCTCTGTTGACATCTATCACAGCTCCTGCTGTGGCTAGGAAAGGTCTTCCAAGGATGATGCAATCATCCTCTTCCTTCCTAGTGCCTAAGATTATGAAATCAGCAGGGATGTAAAGGCCTTCAACCTTTACCAACACGTCCTCTACTACTCCATAAGCTTGTCTCAATGACTTGTCTGCCAGTTGTAATGAGAACAAGGCAGGTTGTACCTCAATGATCCCCAGCTTCTCCATTACAGAGAGTGGCATAAGATTTATCCCTGACCCCAGATCACACAGAGCTTTTTCAAAGATCATGGTGCCTATGGTACAAGGTATTAAGAACTTGCCAGGATCTTGCTTCTTTTGAGGTAGATTTTTCTGAATCCAGGTATCCAGTTCATTAATGAGCAAGGGAGGTTCACTTTCCCAAGTCTCATTACCAAATAACTTGGCATTCAGCTTCATGATAGCTCCTAAATATTGAGCAACTTGCTCTCCAGTCACATCTTCATCCTCTTCAGAGGATGAATAGTCTTCAGAGCTCATGAATGGCAGAAGGAGATTCAATGGAATCTCTATGGTCTCTATATGAGCCTCGAATTCCTTTGGATCCTTAATAGGAAACTCCTTCTTGCTTGAGGGACATCCCAGGAGGTCTTTCTCACTAGGATTTTTGTCCTCCTCCTCCCTTGTGCATTCGGCCATATTGACTATGTCAATGGCCTTGCACTCTCCTTTTGGATTCTCTTCTGTATTGCTTGAGAGAATACTGGGAGGAGTTTCAATGACTTTCTTACTCAGCTGGCTGGTGCACGAAATTGCAATCACACCTTTGCAATCCCGCACAACTAACCAGCAAGTGCACTAGGTCGTCCAAGTAATACCTTACGTGAGTAAGCGTCGATCCCACGGAGATTGTCGGCTTGAAGCAAGCTATGGTTATCTTGTAAATCTTAGTCAGGATATCAAAGATTATTAGGGTTGATTGTGAAAAGTAAAAGATCATGAAATAAGTACTTGTTTTGCAGTAATGGGGAACAGGTTGAGGTTTTGGAGATGCTCCATCTTCTGAATCTCTGCTTTCCTACTGTCTTCTTCATCAAACACGCAAGGCTCCTTCCATGGCAAGCTGTATGTAGGGTTTCACCGTTGTCAATGGCTACCTTCCATCCTCTCAGTGGAAATGTTCAACGCACCCTGTCACGGCACGGCTATCCATCTGTCGGTTCTCAATCAGGCCGGAATAGAATCCAATGATTCTTTTGCGTCTGTCACTAACGCCCCGCCCTCAGGAGTTTGAAGCTCGTCACAGTCATTCAGTTATTGAATCCTACTCAGAATACCACAGACAAGGTTTAGACCTTCCAGATTCTCTTGAATGCCGCCATCAATTCTAGCTTATACCACGAAGATTCTGATTAAAGAATCCAAGAGACATCTACTCAATCTAAGGTAGAACGGAGGTGGTTGTCAGGCACGCATTCATAGTTGAGAATATGATGAGTGTCACGGGTCATCACATTCATCCGGGTTAAGAACAAGTGATATCTTAGAACGGAAGTAAGCATGATTGAATAAGAAACAGTAGTAATTGCATTAATCCATCAAGACACAGCAGAGTTCCTCACCCCCAACCAGGGGGTTTAGAGACTCATGCCGTGGAAGGTACACAAAGAAACGTGTAAAATGTCATGAGGTACAGATACAATGTCAAAAGATCCTATTAATAGTACGCTAGTAACCTACGGTGTACAGAAATGAGTAAATGACGTAAAAATCCACTTCTGGGTCCACTTAGTGTGTGCTTGGGCTGAGCATTGAAGCTTTCATGTGTAGAGACCTTTTCTGGAGTTAAACGCCAGCTTTCATGCCAGTTTGGGCGTTTAATTCCAATTTTTATGCTAGTTCCAGCGTTAAACGCTGGAAATTCTGAGGCTGATTTGCAACGCCGGTTTAGGCCATCAAATCTCGGACAAAGTATGGACTATTATACATTGCTGGAAAGCCCAGGATGTCTACTTTCCAACGCCATTGAGAGCGCGCCAATTGGGCTTCTGTAGCTCGAGAAAATTCACTTCGAGTGCAGGGAGGTCAGAATCCAACAGCATCTGCAGTCCTTTTCAGCCTCTAAATCAAATTTTTGCTCAGATCCCTCAATTTCAGCCAGAAAATACCTGAAATCACAGAAAAACACACAAACTCATAGTAAAGTCCAGAAAAGTGAATTTTAACTAAAAACTAATAAAAATATACTAAAAACTAACTAAATCATACTAAAAACATACTAAAAATAATGCCAAAAAGCGTATAAATTATCCGCTCATCACAACACCAAACTTAAATTGTTGCTTGTCCCCAAGCAACTGAAAATCAAAATAGAATAAAAAGAAGAGAATATACTATAGACTCCAAAATATCAAAGAAACATAGTTCCAATTAGATGAGCGGGACCAGTAGCTTTTTGCTTCCGAACAGTTTTGGCATCTCACTTTATCCTTTGAAGTTCAGAATGATTGGCATCTTTAGGAACTCAGAACTCAGATAGTGTTATTGATTCTCCTAGTTAAGTATAATGATTCTTGAACATAGCTAGTGTATGAGTCTTGGCTGTGGCCCAAAGCACTCTGTCTTCCAGTATTACCAGTTTGGCTTCAGTGGAATTCTTATTTGCAATTGTGTAGATCTCACAAGCAATCACATGATGAACCTCCACTTCTTTTCCAAGCATAATACAATGAATCATTACTGCTCTCTTGATAGTGACCTCAGAACGGTTGCTAGTGGGCAATATGGAACGCCCAATAAAGTCTAGCCAACCTCTTGCAATTGGTTTGAGGTCTCCCCTCTTGAGTTGGTTTGGGACACCCTTTGAATTGGTTATCCACTTAGTTCCAGGGAGGCATATCTCCTCTAGAACTTGATCCAACCCTTTATCTGCTCTCACCATTCTCCTATTAAAGGATTCAGGATCATCTTGCAGTTGAGGTAACTTGAAGATTTCTCTTATTTTGTCCAGATGGAAGTACATAACTTTCCCTCTGACCATGGTTCTGTAAGTATGGTAAGCGGTTCCAGTCATTCTCTGCTTATCTATTAGCCACAGATTTGAGTAGAATTCCTGAACCATATTCCTTCCAACCTTTATCTCAGGATTGGTTAGAACTTCCCATCCTCTGTTTCGGATTTGCTCTTGGATCCCCGGATATTCATCTTCTTTCAGATCAAATTTTACTTCCGGGATCACTGACCTCAGACCCATTATTTTGTGATAATGGTCTTCATGTTCTTTGGTTAAGAACTTCTCTTGATTCCAAAGATTCTTTGGATTATTCTCTTTTTTTCCTCTTAAATTGGTTTGTTTTCCCTTAGGAGCCATGATCTTGATGAATCTTGGCTTTAGTGATCACGGAAAAGCACACTAAACTTAGAGGTTTGCTTGTCCTCAAGCAAAAGAAAGGAAGGAGGAGAGAGAGGAGAAGAGCAAATTCGAATGGTGTGGGGGAATGGTGAGGCCGAACGTGTTTTTATAAGGGGGGGAAGGAGATTTCGAAAAAATTGAAAAGAGATTTGAGAAGATATGGAGAGAATTTGAGAAAAGGGTGAGCTTTTGAATAAGATTTGGGATTGATTTGAGAGGGATTTGAAGAATGATCTTGATTTGTGAGGATTTTAAAGTGAATGATGAAAGGTTGAGATGGGTTTATATAGAAAAGTATGGGTAAGAAAAGGAAAGTTTGAAAAAAATTTGATTGGAAAACAAAATCTTGGTCCCCCCACCTTTCTGGCGTTAAACGCCCAGAATGGCATCCATTCTGGCGTTTAACGCCCATTTGTTGCCCATTGTGGGCGTTTAACGCCCAGCCAGGTGCCCTGGCTGGCGTTAAACGCCAGAATCCCCTTTGTCAAAATGCCCAGGATGCTGCACACCTGGCGTTAAACGCCCAGAATGGTGCCCATTCTGGCGTTTAACGCCCAAAATGGCACCTTTACTGGCGTTAAACACCCAGAATGGTACCCATTCTGGCGTTTAACGCCCAAAATGCCCCTTACTGGCGTTTTTTCGCCAGTAAGCTCTTTTTCTCTGCTTTTTGTGCTGAATCCTTCTGTAACTCTGTGAATTTCTTCATTTTTGATACTTGCCTTTGTAAAAACAAAACATATAACCTGCTAATGACTGGGTTGCCTCCCAGCAAGCGCTTCTTTACTGTCTTTAGCTGGACCTTTACTGAGAATCACTCAAGTCTCAGTTTTGAGCATTCCTGCTCAAAATTGCCTTCAAGATAATGCTTGATTCTTTGTCCATTAACAATGAACTTTTTGTCAGAATCAATATCCTGAAGCTCAACATATCCATATGGTGACACTCCTGTAATCACATACGGACCCCTCCACCGGGATTTAAGTTTCCCTGGAAACAATCTGAGCCTAGAATTGAAGAGCAGAACCTTTTGGCCTGGCTCAAAGACTCTGGTTGACAACTTCTTGTCATGCCACTTCTTTGCCTTTTCCTTATAAATTTTTGCATTTTCAAAGGCATGAGTCTGAACTCCTCTAGCTCATTTAGCTGGAGCAATCTTTTTTCACCAGCTAACTGAGCATCCATGTTTAGGAATCTGGTTGCCCAGTAGGCTTTATGTTCCAGTTCCACGGGCAGATGACAGGCCTTCCCATACACCAGTTGGTATGGAGAGGTTCCTATAGGAGTCTTGAATGCTGTTCTGTATGCCCACAGAGCATCATCCAAACTCTTTGCCCAATCCTTTCTTCGGGCTATCACAGTCCGTTCTAGGATTCTTTTTAGTTCTCTGTTAGAGACTTCAGCTTGCCCATTTGTCTGTGGATGATACGGAGTTGCCACTTTGTGGCTAATTCCATATCTGACCATAGCAGAGTATAGCTGTCTATTGCAGAAATGAGTGCCTCCGTCACTGATTAGTACTCTGGGAACACCAAACCTGCTGAAGATGTATTTCTGGAGGAATTTCAGCATGGTCTTGGTATCATTAGTGGGTGTAGCAATGGCTTCTACCCACTTAGATACATAGTCCACTGCCACCAGAATGTAAGTGTTTGAGTATGATGGTGGGAATGGACCCATGAAGTCAATTCCCCATACATCAAATAATTCTATCTCTAATATCGCTTGTTGAGGCATGGCATATCCGTGAGGCAAGTTACCAGCTCTTTGGCAACTGTCACAGTTACGCACAAACTCTCGGGAATCTTTATAGAGAGTAGGCCAGTAGAAGCCACATTGGAGGACTTTAGTGGCTGTTCGCTCACTTCCAAAATGTCCTCCATACTGCGATCCATGGCAATGCCATAGGATCCTTTGTGCTTCTTCTCTGGGTACACATCTGCGGATCATTCCGTCTGCACATCTCTTAAAGAGATATGGCTCATCCCATAGGCAGTACTTGGCATCTGAAATTAATTTCTTTCTTTGCACTCTGCTGTACTCCTGGGGTATGAACCTCACAGCTTTATAATTTGCAATATCTGCAAACCATGGAGCTTCCTGGATGGCTGGTGCACGAAGTTTGTAATCCGCACAACTAACCAGCAAGTGCACTGGGTCGTCCAAGTAATACCTTACGTGAGTAAGGGTCGATCCCACGGAGATTATTGGTTTGAAGCAAGCTATATTTATTTTATTAATCTTAGTCAGGAGGTCAATAAGATTATAAGTGGAATTATTAGATTTGATTGAAAAATAAAAGAGAATAACAGCGTTACTTGTTGTGCAGTAATGAGAAATATGTTGGAGTTTTGGAGATGCTTTGTCCTTCGAACTTCAACTCTTCCTTAAAATCTTTCAACACACGAAAAGTCCCTTCCATGGCAAGCTCTATGTAGGGTGTCACCGTTGTCAATGGCTACCTCCCATCCTCTCAGTGAAAACGTTCCTATACTCTGTCACAGCACGGCTAATCATCTGTCAGTTCTCAATCAGGTTGGAATAGAATCCATTGATTCTTTTGCGTTTGTCACTAACGCCCAGCCTTCAGGAGTTTGAAGCTCGTCACAGTCATTCAATCCCAGAATCCTACTCGGAATACCACAGACAAGGTTTAGACCTTCCGGATTCTCATGAATGCCGCCATCAATCCGGCTTATACCACGAAGATTCTGCGTAATGAATCTAAGAGATACTCATTCAGTCTGATGTAGAACGGAGGTGGTTGTCAAGCACACGTTCATGGGTTGGGGAAGGTGATGAGTGTCACAGATCATCACCTTCTCCATAATTAAGCGCGAATGAACATCGTAGATAAGAACAAGCGTGTTTGAATGGAAAATAAAGGAATTGTATTAATTCATCGAGACGCTGCAGAGCTCCTCACCCCAACAATGGAGTTTAGAGACTCATGCCGTCAAAAAGTATGTAATTCAGATCAGAAAATGTCATGAGGTCCAGAATAATTCTCTAAAAGTTGTTTAAATAGTAAACTAGTAACCTAGGTTTACAGAATATGAGTAAGCTAAGATAATTGGTGCAGAAATCCACTTCTGGGGCCCACTTGGTGTGTGCTGGGGCTGAGACTAAAGCTATCCACGAGTAGAGGCTTTTCTTGGAGTTGAACTCCAAGTTATGACGTGTTTTGGGCGTTCAACTCCGGATCATGACGTTTTTCTGGCGTTTAACTCCAGACAGCAGCATGTACTTGGCGTTCAACGCCAAGTTACGTCGTCTATATTCGCGCAAAGTATGGACTATTATATATTGCTGGAAAGCCCTGGATGTCTACTTTCCAACGCCGTTGAGAGCGCGCCAATTGGACTCCTGTAGCTCCAAAAATTCCATTTCGAGTGCAGGGAAGTCAGGATCCAACAGCATCAGTAGTCCTTTTTCAGCCTAAGTCAGATTTCTGCTCAGCTTCCTCAATTTCAGCCAGAAAATACCTGAAATCACAGAAAAATACACACACTCATAGTAAAGTCCAGAAATATGATTTTTGCTTAAGAACTAATAAAATTCTATTAAAAACTAATTAAAACATACTAAAATCTACATGAAATTACCCCCAAAAAGCGTATAAAATATCCGCTCATCACAACACCAAACTTAAACTGTTGCTTGTCCTCAAGCAACTAGATAAATAAAATAGGTTTTAACAGAAATTAAGAAGTAATAATATTTTAGAGTTTTAAATGAAGCTCAGATTCTTATTAGATGAGCGGGGCTTGTAGCTTTTTGTTTCTGAACAGTTTTGGCATCTCCCTTTATCCCTTGAATTTCAGAATGATTGGCATCCATAGGAACTCAGAATTCAGATAATATTATTGATTCTACTAGTGTAGTATGTTGATTCTTGAACACAGCCACTTATGAGTCTTGGCTGTGGCCCTAAGCATTTTGTTTTCCAGTATTACCACCGGATACATAAATGCCACAGACACATGACTGGGTGAACCTTTTCAGATTGTGACTCAGCTTTGCTAGAGTCCCCAGTTAGAGGTGTCCAGAGCTCTTAAGCACACTCTTTTTGCCTTGGATCACGACTTTAACCACTCAGTCTCAAGTTTGTAACTTGGACCTGCATGCCACAAGCACATGGTTAGGAACAGCTTGGTTTAGCCGCTTAGGCCTGGATTTTATTTCCTTGGGCCCTCCTATCCATTGATGCTCAAAGCCTTGGATCCTTTTTACCCTTGCCTTTTGGTTTTAAGGGCTCGTGGCTTTTTCTATTGCTCCTTTTTTTTTGAATGCTTTTTCTTGCTTCAAGAATCAATTTCATGATTTTTCAGATCATCAATAATATTTTTCATGTTCCTCCTTCTTTCAGGAGCCAATATTCATCAAATTTAAAGTACAAGTTATGCACTGTTCAAGCATTCATTCAGAGAACAAAAAGTATTGCCACCACACATAATTAATTATAATTTTTATTATTAAGAACTCGAAAAATATAGATTACTTCTTTATTCTAAATAAATTCTACTACTTTATTCATGCCTGATGATGATGAGAAAAATAAATTATAGCTTAATTGGAAATAAAATCAAAACAGACATACTAATTACTACTAAATATCTCCTAAGGTAAATTTCTATAATAATACTATCACTAGGTTAAAGCAGAAAAAATTGGAACTCAGCAACCTGTTGTTTTGAGGAGTAGATGTTCCTCTAATCTGTGGGGTGCTTTTCAAGGATTAATTTTTGGCGCTTTAGCTCCCTTAGATCACGCCCCTGTTCTTCCTGTTCCTTAAGCAGTTTGCAAAGCATGCTACTTTGATTGTTCTGTTCTTCCTTTATTTGGTCCATAGCTTCTTGCAGTTTGGAAATAGAAGCCTCAAGATGTTCCCAGTATTCGAATTGAGGCAGTTCTGGGAGGGCTTCCTGTGCTCTCCTCTTGGCAGAATCATCTTGTTGCTGTTGTCTGACCATTGATATTCCAGTGATTGGCCTCTCAACTGGAATATACTCTGTTATTCCCATCTTCACTCCGGCATCTTTGCAGAGCATAGAAATTAAGCTTGGGTAGGCCAATTTGGCGTGCTTGGAATTCCTGTTTGCTATTTTATATAGCTCACATGAGATCAGTTGATGGACTTCTACCTCTTTTCCCAACATGATGCAGTGAATCATGACAGCTCTTTTGATGGTTACTTCAGAACGGTTGCTGGTGGGCAATATGGAACGCCCAATGAAATCCAGCCAGCCTCTGGCTACTGGTTTTAGATCTTCTCTTTTGAGTTGAATTGGGGTGCCAGTGGTGCTGGTAGTCCACCTGGCTTCAGGGATGCATATGCCCTCTAGAATCTTGTCTAGACCTTTGTTTACCCTCATCATTCTCCTGTTAAAGGAGTCTGGGTCATCTTTCAGTTGAGGAATCTTAAATATCTCCCTGATCTTGTCAGGATGAGTATGAACAATCTTTCCTCTGACTAAGGTCCGATGGTCATAGAGAGCAGCTCCAATTATTCTCTGCCTGTCTGTCTGCCATAAATTGGCATAGAACTCCTAAACCATGTTTCTTCCCACTTTCGTTTCAGGATTGGTCAGAATTTCCCAATTCCTGATTCGAATTTGCTCTTGAATCTATTGATATTCATCTTCTTTTAGATCAAATTTGACTTCCGGGATCACTGATCTGTGACTCATTATTTTGTAGTAATGATCTGAATGTTCTTTAGTTAAGAACTTCCCTTGATTCCAAAGTGGCTTTGGAGCACTCTCTTTCTTGCCCCTTGGGGTGGGTTGTTTTCCTTTAGGGGCCATGATCTTAATGAGTATGTTTTTGTGATCACGGATAACCACACCAAACTTAGAACTTTGCTTGTCCTCAAGCAAAAGAGAAGAAAGGAGAGGGATAGGAAGAGAGCAAGTGTGGCAAGGTGATGATGAGTGGGACGCCGAACACAATATATGGGGAGGGGGGGTGGAAAATTTCGAAAATAAGAAAAGGATAAGATAGAAGATATGATTTATAAAAGATAGATATGATAAGAAAAAGATATAGTTTAAAAAGAGAAAGATATGAATAATATTTAAAAAGATAGATTTGAATTTTAAATTTTGAAAAAGATTTTTAAAGAGATAATTGAGTTTTGAAAACAAATTTTAAAAGAGTTTGATTGGATTGAAAAATAATTTGTCTTTATGGATTCAGATACATTTGATATTTTTGAAAAAGGGATTTTAGAAATTAGGATTTTTAGAACACTAATTTGAATTGAGGGATGATAATTTAAAATATGTTTATGCAAGAAATCATGAATTGAAACATAAAAAAATTAGAAAATTTGTAAAGAGAAACGAATTTTACCTCCTCCCTACCATCCTGGCGTTAAACGCCCAACTGCTGCATGGTTTGGGCGTTTAACGCCCAAATGTTGCTTCTCCTGGGCGTTCAACGCCCAGCTGATGCATCTTTCTGGCGTTGAACGCCAGGAAGTCCTTTGTCACTGGGCGTTTTTCTAAACGCCCAGGATGCTGTCAATCTGGTGTTAAACGCCCAGAAGGTGCTTCTTTCTGGCGTTTAACGCCCAGAAGATGCTCCTTTCTGGCGTTTAACGCCCAGAAGGCTACCCTTACTGGCGTTGAACGCCCAGTGGGTGCTTCTTTTGGGCGTTCAGCGCCCAAAATGTTTCTTACTGACTTTTTCTTACCAGTGAGCTTCCAATTTCCCTTATAACTCTGTGAATCCAACCAATTGCTATTTTACCTTGAAGATACTTTGACATATACCTGTAAAAATCAATTAATTAATCAATACGAATAAAATTAAATTTTGTGATTGGCTGGGTTGCCTCCCAGCAAGCGCTTCTTTAATGTCATTAGCTGGACTATTACTGAGTTTTAATCAAGTCTCAGTTTTGAGCATTCTTGCTCAAAATTGCCTTCAAGATAATATTTGACTCTCTGTCCATTAACAATGAACTTTTTGTTAGAGTCATTATCCTGAAGCTCTATGTATCCATATGGTGATACGTTTGTAATGACATATGGACCTCTCCACCGGGATTTTAATTTCCCAGGGAATAATTTGAGCCTAGAATTAAATAGCAGAACTTTCTGCCCCGGCTCAAAGACTCTGGATGACAATTTCTTATCATGCCATCTTTTCGCTTTCTCTTTGTAAATCTTTGCATTTTCGAAAGCATTGAGTCTAAATTCCTCTAGCTCATTTAACTGGAGCAATCGTTTTTCTCCGGCTAACTTGGCATCAAGGTTTAGGAATCTGGTTGCCCAATAGGCCTTGTGTTCCAGTTCCACTGGCAAGTGACATGCCTTTCCATACACAAGCTGGTATGGAGAGGTCCCTATAGGGGTCTTGAATGCTGTTCTGTATGCCCACAGAGCATCATCCAAGCTTCTTGCCCAATCCCTTCTACGGTTAATTACAGTCCGTTCCAGGATTCTTTTGAGTTCTCTATTTGAGACTTCAGCTTGCCCATTAGTTTGTGGATGATATGGAGTAGCTACCCTGTGGCTAACTCCATAACGAACCAGAGCAGCATAAAGCTGTTTATTGCAGAAATGAGTGCCCCCATCACTAATTAACACTCTAGGGATACCAAATCTGCTGAAG
This sequence comes from Arachis stenosperma, assembly GCF_014773155.1. Classification (NCBI taxonomy): domain Eukaryota; kingdom Viridiplantae; phylum Streptophyta; class Magnoliopsida; order Fabales; family Fabaceae; genus Arachis; species Arachis stenosperma. Next base: position 53,969,149 of record NC_080381.1, read on the forward strand.
ATGTGTTTCTGGAGGAATTTCAACACTGTTTTAGTGTCATTGGTGGGTGTTGCAATAGCCTCCACCCATTTGGATACATAATCCACTGCCACCAGAATATAAGTATTTGAGTATGATGGTGGGAAGGGTCCCATGAAGTCAATGCCCCATACATCAAATAACTCAATCTCCAAGATCCCTTGCTGAGGCATGGCGTAACTGTGAGGTAGATTGCCAGATCTTTGGCAACTGTCACAATTAAGTACATACACTCGGGAGTCTTTATAGAGAGTAGGCCAGTAGAAGCCACTTTGGAGGACTCTTGTGGCTGTTCGCTCACTTCCAAAATGTCTTCCATATTGTGATCCATGGCAGTGCCACAGGATCTTCTGTGCTTCTTCCTTAGGCACACATCTACGGATTACTCCATCTGCACATCTCTTAAAGAGATATGGCTCATCCCAAAGATAATACTTTGCATCCGTGATCAGCTTCTTTATTTGCTGTCTACTGTACTCTTTGGGTATAAATCTCACTGCCTTGTAGTTTGCAATGTCTGCAAACCATGGCACTTCCTGGATGGCAAAGAGTTGCTCATCCGGAAAGGTTTCAGAGATCTCAGTGAGGGGGAGGGATGCCCCTTCCACTGGTTCTATTCGGGACAGGTGATCTGCTACTTGATTCTCTGTTCCTTTTCTGTCTCTTATTTCTATATCAAACTCCTGCAGAAGCAGCACCCATCTTATAAGTCTGGGTTTTGAATCCTGCTTTGTGAGTAGATATTTAAGAGCAGCATGATCTGTATACACAATCACTTTTGATCCTACTAAATAGGATCTGAATTTGTCAATGGCGTAAACCACTGCAAGTAGCTCTTTTTCTGTGGTTGTGTAATTCTTCTGTGCGTCATTTAAAACACGGCTGGCATAGTAAATGATGTGCAGAAGTTTGTCATGCCTTTGTCCCAACACTGCACCAATGGCATGGTCGCTGGCATCACACATTAATTCAAATGGCAATGCCCAGTTTGGTGCAGAGATGATTGGTGCTGAGACCAATTTAGCTTTCAGGGTCTCAAATGCCTGCAGACACTCTTTATCAAAGATAAATGGCGTGTCAGCAGCTAGCAGGTTGCTTAGAGGTTTGGCGATTTTTGAAAAATCCTTTATGAACCTCCTATAGAATCCTGCATGCCCCAGAAAGCTTCTGATTGCCTTAACATTGGTGGGTGGTGGTAATTTTTCAATTACTTCAACTTTAGCTTGATCCACCTCTATTCCCTTGTTCGAGATTTTGTGCCCAAGGACAATTCCTTCAGTCACCATAAAGTGACACTTTTCCCAGTTTAAAACCAGGTTGGTCTCTTGGCATCTCTTTAGAACAAGTGCTAAATGATTAAGGCAGGAGCTAAATGAGTCTCCAAACACTGAAAAGTCATCCATGAAGACTTCCAAAAATTTTTCCACCATATCAGAGAAAATTGAGAGCATGCACCTCTGAAAGGTTGCAGGTGCATTGCATAGCCCAAATGGCATCCTTCTGTATGCAAATACTCCAGATGGGCATGTGAATGCCGTTTTCTCCTGATCCTGGGGATCTACTGCAATTTGATTATAACCTGAATATCCATCCAGGAAGCAGTAGTATTCATGACCTGCTAGTCTTTCTAGCATCTGGTCTATGAATGGTAAAGGAAAATGATCCTTTCTGGTAACTGTATTGAGCCTTCTGTAATCAATACACATGCGCCACCCAGTAACTGTTCTTGTAGGAACCAGTTCATTTTTTTCATTATGAACCACTGTCATGCCACCTTTCTTAGGGACGACTTGGACAGGGCTCACCAGGGGCTGTCAGAAATAGGATAAATAATCCCAGCCTCTAGTAACTTAGTGACTCTTTCTGCACTACTTCCTTCATGGCTGGGTTCAGCCGCCTTTGTGGTTGAACCACTGGCTTGGCGTCACCCTCCAGTAAGATCTTGTGCATGCATCTAGCTGGGCTAATGCCCTTAAGATCACTGATGGACCACCCAAGAGCTGTCTTGTGTGTCCTTAGCACTTGAATTAGTGCTTCCTCTTCCTGTGGCTCTAAGGTAGAGCTTATGATTACAGGAAAGGTATCACCTTCTCCCAAGAATGCATATTTTAGGGAAGGTGGTAATGGTTTGAGCTCGGGTTTAGGAGGTTTCTCCTCTTCCTGAGGGATTTTCAGAGGTTCTACTATTTTCTCTGACTCCTCCAGATCAGGCTGGACGTCTTTAAAGATGTCCTCTAGCTCTGATTCGGGACTCTCAGCCATATTGACCTCTCTTACCAGAGAGTCAATAATATCAATACTCATGCAGTCATTTGGGGTGTCAGGATGTTGCATGGCTTTGACAACATTCAATTTGAACTCTTCCTCATTGACTCTCAAGGTTACTTCCCCTTTTTGGACGTCAATGAGGGTTCGGCCAGTTGCTAGGAAAGGTCTTCCTAGAATGAGAGTTGCGCTCTTGTGCTCCTCCATTTCCAGCACCACAAAGTCAGTAGGAAAGGCAAATGGCCCAACCTTGACAATCATGTCCTCAATCACGCCTGATGGGTATTTAATGGAGCCATCAGCAAGTTGAAGACATATCCTGGTTGGTTTGATTTCTTCAGTTAAACCAAGCTTTCTGATAGTGCAGGTATTAGATTGATACTTGCCCCAAGATCACATAAAGCTTGCTTGGTGCAAGTGCCCTCTAATGTGCATGGTATCATAAAGCTCCCAGGATCTTTAAGCTTCTCAGGTAAGCTTTTCAGAATGACTGCACTGCATTCTTCAGTGAGGTAAACTTTTTCAGTTTCCCTCTAATCCTTCTTATGACTTAAGATCTCTTTCATGAACTTAGCATAAGAGGGTATTTGCTCAAGTGCTTCTGCAAACGGAATCTTTATTTTAAGAGTTCTGAGATAGTCTGCAAAGCGGGCAAATTGCTTATCCTGTTCCGCTTGGCGGAGTTTTTGAGGATAAGGCATTTTGGCTTTGTATTCCTCAACCTTAGTTGCTGCAGGTTTATTACCTACAGAAGTGGGTTGGGAAGCCTTCTTAGAAGGGTTATTATCAGCACTTGTATGTGACTGATTCCCCACTGGCATTTGAATGCTAGTGGTGGGAGCTGGAGTGGCGTTAGACGCCACTTCCTTGTTTGTTACTGGCGTTTGAACGCCAGAACCATGCTCCCTTTGGGCGTTCAACGCCGGATTCATGCTTGTTTCTGGCGTTGAACGCCAGGAATGAGCATGGTCTGGGCGTTCAGCGCCAGCTTTATTCCTCTCTGGGCTCTGACTGTCCTCAGAGGGATTTTGAGTATCCACTTGTTCATTTCTTGGTTTCCTGCTGCTTTGAAGTGAGGTATTTAATGTTTTCCCACTTCTTAATTGAACTGCTTGGCATTCGTCTGCTATTTGTTTTGACAGTTGCTTTTCTGTCTGCTTTAATTGTATTTCCATATTCCTGTTAGCCATTCTTGTTTCCTGTAATATTTCCTTGAATTCGGCTAGCTGCTGAGTTAGAAAATCTAATTGCTGATTAAATTCATTAGCCTGATCCACTGGACTGAGTTCTGCAGTTATTGTTTTAGCTTCTCTTTCATGGAAGATTCACTGCTTAGGTACAGATGTTGATTTCTGGCAACTGTATCAATAAGCTCTTGAGCTTCTTCAATTATTTTTCTCATATGTATAGATCCACCAGCTGAGTGGTCTAGAGAAATCTGAGCTTTTTCTGTAAGCCCATAGTAGAAGATGTCTAATTGCACCCATTCTGAAAACATTTCAGAGGGGCATTTTCTTAGCATCTCTCTATATCTTTCCCAGGCATCATAAAGAGATTCATTATCTCCTTGTTTGAAGCCTTGGATGCTTAGCCTTAGCTGTGTCATCCGTTTTGGAGGGAAATAGTGATTCAGGAATTTTTCTGACAGCTGCTTCCATGTTTTTATGCTGTTCTTAGGCTGGTTATTTAACCACCTCTTAGCTTGATCTCTTACAGCAAATGGAAACAGTAATAATCTGTAGACATCCGGATCCACTTCCTTATCATGTACTGTGTCAGTAATTTGCAAAAATTGTGCCAGAAACTCTGTAGGTTCTTCATGTGGAAGACCAGAATACTGACAATTTTGCTGCACCATGATAATGAGCTGAGGATTCAACTCGAAACTACTAACTCCAATGGAGGGTATACAGATACTACTCCCATATGAAGCAGTAGTGGGGTTAGCATATGACCCCTGAGTCCTCTTGGACTGTTCATTCCCACTTAGTTCCATGTTGGAATAAAAGAGATGGTATATATGTTGATATTATTTATTTTATAAAAATTAATTTTTATAAAATAAAATAAAAACGAAATAAATAAAAGAAAGTGGAAATATTTTGAAATTGAAAATTGAATTTTTATATAAAATTTTCGGAAAAAAAAATAGTTCAAAATTAGTTAAAAAAATTTTTTTTTTTGAATTTTGAATTTTATGATGAAAGAGAAAAACACACAAAAGACACAAGACTTAAAATTTTTAGATCTAATGCTCCTTATTTTCGAAAATTTTTGGAGGGAAAACACCAAGAAACACCAAACTTAAAAATTTTAAGATCAAGACACAATAAAAACTCAAGAACACCTTGAAGATTCACAAGAACACCAAGAACAAAAGGAAGAACACCAAACTTAAAATTTTTAGAAAACTTTAATAAAATTTTCGAAAATTATGAAAGATTAACAAGAAAACACCAAACTTAAAGTTTGGCACAAGATTAAATCAAGAAAAATTATTTTTGAAAAAGGTTCCAAAGCGTATACCCAATTATCAAGAATATAAACCAATACTCTAGCCAATTGGGAATAAATGTAACACTTGTTCTGAATATTCCAATTAATGCTTTAAAAAGAACACAAGTGAAACAAGAAAAGACACAAAGCAAGAAAAACTCAAGATCAACAAGAAAGATAAACAAGAACAACTTGAAGATCAAAGAAGAATAAGGAACACAAGTCGAAAATTTTAAAGAAAATTATAGGACATGTAATTGACACCAAACTTAGAACAAAACACTAGACTCACGAAAATTAGCAATTAATTAAGAAAAATAATAAATTTTGAAAAGAAATTTTTGAAAAGAAACTATCCTATCAAGATTTAATGACTCTATAACAATAAAAATAAAAATAAATTATTCCTAATCTAAGAAATAAAATAAACCTTTAGTTGTTCAAACTCGAATAATCCCCGGCAACGGCGCCAAAAACTTGGTGCACGAAGTTTGTAATCCGCACAACTAACCAGCAAGTGCACTGGGTCGTCCAAGTAATACCTTACGTGAGTAAGGGTCGATCCCACGGAGATTATTGGTTTGAAGCAAGCTATATTTATTTTATTAATCTTAGTCAGGAGGTCAATAAGATTATAAGTGGAATTATTAGATTTGATTGGAAAAATAAAAGAGAATAACAGCGTTACTTGTTGTGCAGTAATGAGAAATATGTTGGAGTTTTGGAGATGCTTTGTCCTTCGAACTTCAACTCTTCCTTAAAATCCTTCAACACACGAAAAGTCCCTTCCATGGCAAGCTCTATGTAGGGTGTCACCGTTGTCAATGGCTACCTCCCATCCTCTCAGTGAAAACGTTCCTATGCTCTGTCACAGCACGGCTAATCATCTGTCAGTTCTCAATCAGGTTGGAATAGAATCCATTGATTCTTTTGCGTTGTCACTACGCCCAGCCTTCAGGAGTTTGAAGCTCGTCACAGTTATTCAATCCCAGAATCCTACTCGGAATACCACAGACAAGGTTTAGACCTTCCGGATTCTCATGAATGCCGCCATCAATCCGGCTTATACCACGAAGATTCTGCGTAATGAATCTAAGAGATACTCATTCAGTCTGATGTAGAACGGAGGTGGTTGTCAAGCACACGTTCATGGGTTGGGAAAGGTGATGAGTGTCACAGATCATCACCTTCTCCATAATTAAGCGCGAATGAACATCGTAGATAAGAACAAGCGTGTTTGAATGGAAAATAAAGGAATTGTATTAATTCATCGAGACGCTGCAGAGTCCTCACCCCAACAATGGAGTTTAGAGACTCATGCCGTCAAAAAGTATGTAATTCAGATCTCATGAGGTCCCTCTAAAAGTGTTTAAATAGTAAACTAGTAACCTAGGTTTACGAATATGAGTAAGCTAGATAATTGGTGCAGAAATCCACTTCTGGGCCCACTTGGTGTGTGCTGGGGCTGAGACTAAAGCTATCCACGTAGAGGCTTTTTTTGGAGTTGAACTCCAAGTTATGACGTGTTTTGGGCGTTCAATCCGGATCATGACGTTTTTCTGGCGTTTAACTCCAGACGCAGCATGTACTTGGCGTTCAACGCCAAGTTACGTCGTCTATCTTCGCGCAAAGTATGGACTATTATATATTGCTGGAAAGCCTGGATGTCTACTTTCCAACGCCGTGAGAGCGCGCCAATTGGACTCCTGTAGCTCCAAAAAATCCATTTCGAGTGCAGGGAGGTCAGGATCCAACAGCATCAGCAGTCCTTTTTCAGCCTAAGTCAGATTTCTGCTCAGCTTCCTCAATTTCAGCCAGAAAATACCTGAAATCACAGAAAAATACACACACTCATAGTAAAGTCCAGAAATATGATTTTTGCTTAAGAACTAATAAAATTATATTAAAAACTAATTAAAACATGCTAAAATCTACATGAAATTACCCCCAAAAAGCGTATAAAATATCCGCTCATCAATGGCAAAGAGTTGCTCATCTGGGAAAGTCTCAGAAATCTCAGTAGAAGGGAGGGACGC